>NC_063449.1:7596440-7896440 GCF_020379485.1 Brassica napus
GACGAGCTTTGTACGAGTCGTCGACTCGACCCTGCCTTCTGATTTTGAGGTGATACACCGTGAGGCCATGATCGATACGACGAATATGGATACGTCCCAGCTGGTCCTGGTTGCCGAGTCGGCGCGCCTAATTCGCGAGGAAAGGGCGACCGTTGGGTCAGTCACGCAAGATTGTGCGAGAGATGGTCGAGGTGAGCCCCCGACGGAGAGATTTCTCCTCCTGATTTTGTTCCATGCTGCTATCATCCTGAGGGGATTTTCGAAGATCTCCCGGCGTTGGCACCGGGGCTGTTACGTCCTCCGGTCGTGGAGGGACAATCGTGGGAGAATGTTGAGGCCACTCGTTCGATTCCAAGCAGCGTGAAGATTCTGTTGAGGGAGTGTGTTGGAATCGGGGTGACTTTTCTGTTTCCAACTAAGACCCAGAGGCCATGGTCACCCTCGGTGGGATTCCAATGTGTTTATGAATCCTATTTTCAGATTGAGACCAGGCTCTGGTTCCCGATCCCTAAGCTCGTCACGTCTTACGTGAGGCGTCGTGATACGGAGATAAGTCAGTTCTTGAATGGTTCATTTCGTCTCCCGGTAGCATTGTTAGTGATGGCGGCTGAGATTGACGTGTCGATGAATGTTCGAGCCTTCGAGGAGTTGACGTATCTTAAGTCGATGGGAGAAGGGTTGTACTCGATCCAAATGAGGCCGAACTACAATGTTATCGTCGGGCATCCCAACAGGACGAACAACTGGCAGCGTTTTTATTTCTACGTCAAGTCGGATGAGTTTGCTTTCGAGGAGCCGCCCGGCGACACCTTTCGTTTTTTATGGAACTATGAACTTGGTAGATTGTTTCTGATAACTCGCAATTGATTGCTTCCCTGATCTTACTAGTTTTCATTTGAATGCAGTTGATCATCCGGATACGGCAGCTTATCCCGAAGAATTTATAGAGAACGCTCGGACTGTCGCATTGCTCGCTCAAGAAAGTTGGGATAACATTACTGTGGAAAGGATTCGGCGTGTCATCGACAGGATCTCGCGAAGTGAGTTTTCTCTTATTTAACTCGCGTTTCTTTTTTTATTTCATCGTTCTTATTTTTCGATCTTTCGCAGAGGATTGGAGATCTGATCTTTTGCCACTAGTGACTGGTCGCAAACGTCGGTTTTCGTTATTCACGAGAGCGGAACAGAGAAAGATCACCACTGCAAGAGAGATGAAGGCCCTTCCAGACTTAAGTGCAATCATTGGGAAAAGACTGAGTGGCTCGTCTAGTGACGTGCCGTCGAGGACTCCTGACAGAGTTGATCGCAGGGAGTCTCCTCCTGCAGTCATTCGACCATCGCAGGTTCCTGACCCTGTCGGTTTTGAACCTTCAAGGGAAAGTTTGGTGCCAGAAGTCGACGAGTCGGCGGGGACTAAGAAGAAAGGAAAGAAGAGACCGGTTCCTGACGCATCTATCACTGTGGTTCAGGGGGGTTCATCGGAAATTGCTGCCGAGGTTTGTCAAGATGAACCTCCCCAAAAGAAGAAGAAGAAGGATAAGAAGAAGAAGCCTGCTGAAAAGGACCCGGTACCGAGTGTCGGGGCAGAGAATCGAGAGCTCGTGGTTCACGAAGAGTCGAGTCGAGGTAACGCGGCTTTGACTGATGACGGGTTCAGAAGTTTTTCGTTCGTTCCCTTGGAAAGGGGGAGAAGGGAACCATATTTTGATCGAGGTTCCGACGGTCGAGACCATTCTAAGACGCCCGAAGGGAGGCGCGAAGCAGGAGTTTCTCAATCGATCACTGCCACCACACCTCGCTCTATGCCGTCGGCTCCCGGAGGGAGCTCTACTCGAAATAAAGGTCCCGTCAAGTTCCCTGATCACGTGGAGTTCAAATACGATGGTGACGCACCGTTCGCCTACGCCCCGGAGGAATGCGCCGAGTTAGTTCGCCAATTCCGAGGCGGTGCAAAAGATATGCCGCCGGTTATTGACCTTATCTTCAAGGATGCTTATGTCGATGCGGAAAGGACCAAGGTTCTAGTAAGGGTTGCTTTCCTCCTTCTGTCTTTTTAATGCTTCTAGTCCTGACTCTCAATCTTTGTTTATGCAGAGTGATGGTAGCGTGAATTACGTCGTTGAGCTGTACGACACGGCCTTGAAAGAAACTATCTCCAAGTTGAAGAACGCTGATAGGCTCGTGCGAGTGAAGGACTCAGCTCTTAACCGTAAAACGAGTGAGTTCAAAGCAGTGATCGAGAAGGCTGAGGCAGAGCAGAGTCGATTACTCGCAGAGAAGAAGGCCAAGAAGGCGAAGTTCATGGAGAAGTTTGGAGAGCTGAAGGGCAAATTCAAGACTGCTGGCGAGAAAATCAGAGTTCTTGAGCGAGAGAAAGCCTCTCTTGAGGAAGAGAAGGCCGCTTGGGAGAAGGAGAAGGCTGCTACGGCCTTAAGGCATCTGAAGGAGATTAACCGGTTGAGGGACTCCCGAAGCTACGAGGTTACCCTTGAGAGGGTCCGCGTCCAGACTGAGATGATCACGAAGTGCAATAGGCGCTTCAACAACATTCGCGAGCGGGAGGCTCGTCGTTATGATTTCGACACTGCGAGGTGTCTCTAAAGTCAAGCATTCGGGACGAAAAAATGTCTTGAGGCGCTTAAGGCGAATGGGATCGACATCCCTTAGGAGTCGATCGATCTATTCGCCAGGCAGGAAAAAGAGTATGGTGAAGAAGCCGCTCGCCTTGATGTGGGTGAAATTCCTGAAGAGTATCTCTGCCTGTCACCTCTCGCTCTGGCGTCTAAGTTCCTCAACGAGGACGTCCTGGCGGCGATCGATCCGTATGGGTCGAATGCTGGTTTGATCGATACCGGAACCGCTGTTATCCTTCAGGCTCCAACCAGCTCGGAAGGCGAGCCATCAGCAGAGAGATCGGCGGTTCCGTTGGTCGAGGGATCGACAGTTCCTCCCGTACTTCCTTCGAGTGATCCTGGTTCAGCTCCCTTAGGAGCAAGCTCTATTGTTGATGAAGAAGCACCAGCTCGAGAGGTCGGTCCTGGTGACGCAGATCCGGTCCTCCCCGCCGAAGGAAGAGAAACGAGACCCGGTCTTGATGACCTGGTCGAGTTGTCTGATTCTTTGATCGAAAGAAGCGGTCAGAACGAGTCCAGCGACGGAACACCTCCCGGAGTAGGGGAAGATTTGAATGCATCATCAGGTGAGAGGGGGGAGCGAGGGAGCGAGGACGCGATTGCCCAAGTCCCTGAGGAACCTGAAAGCCGGTCACTGGAGGCTGACCCACCCATTTCCGACGCGGGAGTTGTCGAGAATGCTCTTGATCCGGTTCCTCGACTTTTAGTGGACGACCCTGGCCATGTCGAGGGCTGACTCTTTATGTTTGTTGTAATCTTTCTTAGTTGTTTTGTCTTTTGGCCCTTCGAGGTCTTGTGTTGTAACTCCGAACCTCTTTGTTTTGTGGCTTTGTTTTGTGGCTTTGTTTTTCGTTTTGAACCTTCAGTAAGCCTTATGATCGTTTTTGGACTTAGAATTTTTTCAAACGAAGTTTGCCTTAGTCGTGAAACGAGGCTTCTTGGACTCGGAACTGCCAAAGGTCTTTTGACGAGTCGTCGAATTTTGTTTCTGACTTTAGATTTTAATGATTTTAATCTGGCAATATGGTCGGCATCTCGAAGTAACACTCAAGGCTGATCAGATGGTTTATCGAGTTTTGACGCGTTGTGCCGTCAGTTCGGGTCATCGAAAATTTAAAATTTCGAATTTCTAAGAGAATTGTTTGTTTTTCGAGAGACAGCGGTTCTCAACCGATCTCAATGTAATCCTAGAATATTTAGTTGGCCAAATCTGACTTTAAAGGATCATAAGATGATCGAAAGCCGTCGTCTCGATCGTGTCGGCTGGGACCGTGATACGACCTGGAGTCCCCCGAGCACGTGTCTGATCAGGACATGCTCGTTAGTGGGTGAGAATGCTAGTACGTCGTCCGAGAGACAGGGTCGTGCTCGTACGTAAGCATCACCAAAACAATTCGCACTTCCTCTTGTCGAGGGAATTTGTTTTGATTTTTTTTGTTATAGCTGGACCGGTTAAGGCTGCCTACGTACCAATGGGAGAGGATCAAGTCATTCGTAGTTCCTTTTTGATGAGCGAAAGTGGCAGTTGATGCGAATTCACTAGTTTTTTTTTTTAGGCGAGTGAAAGTGACTGATTGTCATTAACTCGTTGGTTTTGAGGTCTGATCGAGATAAAATGGCAGTCGCTCGATAGTTAGATACGTTCTCAAGAGTAGTATCTTTGGAGATGCATGGAGTTCCATGCTCTGGGAACAGGTTCGCATGTTGATGTCTCGAGTCGATAGACTCCTGGCTTAATGACTTGGGTGATCTTGTATGGTCCTTCCCAGTTAGTTCCAAGCTTGCATGTGTGAAGCTCCTTAGTGTTTTCATACACTTTGCGGAGTAAAATATCGCCCAGTTCGAGAGGTCGAGACTTGACCTTCTTGTTGTAGTAGCTCTCGATCTGATGCTGATAGTTCTGGATACGGAGCAAGGCTTGGTCGTGTGTTCATCGATAGCGTCCAAAGCATCGAGCAGCATGTCGCTGTTAAGCTCAACGTTCTGTGGCATTTTTGACTGACGTAGACTGGTTACGTTCACTTTGGCGGGAGCCATAGCTTCGACTCCGTGGGCGATTGAGAAAAGAGTTGATTTCGTTGCTCCTCGAGGAGTCGTTCTATGCGACCAAAGAACACCGTCGAGTTCATCGGCCTAGCATCCTTTTTTCAAGTCGAGGTTTTTCTTTAACCCATCGATTATGATCTTGTTGGATGCCTCAGCTTGACCGTTGCTCTGCGGGTACCGCGGACTCGATGTGTTGAGTCGGATTCTCCATCTTTCGCAGAACTCTCGAAACTTGTTCGATATGAATTGGGAGCCATTGTCAGTCACTATTTCGTAAGGTAGGCCGTGGCGACAGATGATGTTTTTCCACACGACCGTTGAAATTCTTTTTCTGTTATGCTGGCGAAAGCTTCCGCCTCGATCCACTTTGTGAAGTAGTCAGTTAGCACAAGGACGAAGCGTTTCTGTCGAGAGCTTGGCATAGGGCCGATTATGTCCATTCCCCATCGCATAAAAGGGTATGGTGCCGTCATCGTCCGCAGCAGCTCTGTCGGGGTATGGATTGTCGAAACGTGTCACTGGCATTGGTCGTATCTTTGAGCGTATGCCTCGCAATCCGCGTTCATTGTTGGCCAGTAAAAGCCGAGGCTTTTGACCTTTAAAGCGAGTGTTCGACCTCCGAAGTGATTTCCTGCAGCGCCTTCATGCGTTTTGGCCATGACAAGATGCGTTTCTTCGCTATTGATGCACTTCAAGAGTACTTTGGTTTTGGTCCATCGATGGAGTTCTCCATCCAAGACGACGTAGTGGGCACTCCTTGTCTTGAGTCGTCTTGCAATCCATTTCTCGGGAGGTAGCTTTCCATCGACCAGATAGTTGATGAATTCTGTCCTCCAGTCGGTAGCTTCAATTTGTTCCATTGTGGGGTCCTCGTCCATGGGGATGGCTTCAGTTATCGGTGCTACGACGGTCACTTCGCTAGGCGGGAGCTCGATGCTTGGCTTGTCGATCTTGTTGATGGGGATGGTCCGTTTCACCTGATCGCGCAGCCTGCTACCCAAGGCAGCTAGGGCGTCGGCGCACACGTTCTCTCCTCTGGGGACTTTGGTGAGTTCGAAGAATTCGAAGTCCTTAGCGAGTGTTTGAACGACTTTAAGGTACGCGTCCATTCGTTCGTTACGAGCATCGTAGTCGCCGCTAAAATGACTGGTAACGAGTTGTGAGTCGCAGTATGCACTGAGGCGTTTTGCTTTGACTGCCTTAGCGAGTCATAGTCCTGCGATCAATGACTCGTATTCCGCTTCATTGTTTGAAGCGGTGAAGCCGAAACTGAACGATTGTCTGATTAGCTCGCATGTTGGAGACTACAGTTGGACTCCTGCTCCTGATCCTTTGTTTGTTGATGATCCGTAGACGTGAAGTATCCAATTCTGACTTGGAAGGATTAGGTCTTGCTCTAGCTCTGGTGCGAGCTCGATCAGGAAGTCAGCAAGGACTTGGAATTTTGCTGCTGTTCGATTTTTGAACACAATGTCGTGCTCGCTGAGCTCGATAGCCCACTTCGATAATCATCCAGACTGGTTGGTGTTTTGCATTACTATGCGGAGTGGTTGATTTGTTAGTACTTCGATCGTATGTTGGAAGTAAGGAAGCAGCTTCCTCGCTGACGTGATAACTGCAAAAGCCATCTTCTCAAGTGTGGGGTATCATGTTTCTGGGTCGGTCATCCGCTTGCTCGTGTAGAAGATAGGCTTCTGCTCTCCTCGATCCTCTCGGATAAGGACGCTGCTGACCGCGGTGGAGGATACTGCAATATAAAGGGAGAGTGTATCACCGGCTTCTGGCTTCGATAGCATGGGAGGAGTCGTAAGATACTGTTTGAGTTGTCCGAATGCCTCTTCGCACTTCTCGTCCTAGACGAAATGCTTGTTTCCACGCAGTAGCTTGTAAAAGGGGAGGCATTTTTCCGTGGACCTCAAGATGAAGCGGTTCAATGCTGCAATCCTCCCCGTGAGCCGCTGAACTTCTCTGATGTTCTTTGGACTAGGGAGATCTTGTATGGCTGTGATCTGCTTAGGATTCGGCTCGATTCCTCGCTGGGTGACGATATATCCCAAGAACTCGCCTGAGGTGACGCCGAAGGTGCATTTTGTCGGGTTGAGTTTCATTCCGTACTCATTCAGCGTTTTGAAGCATTCTTTTAGGTGATTTAGATGGTCCGCCGCGCGGAGTGACTTAACCAGCATGTCGTCAATGTAGACCTCCATCGTGTTCTCCAATTTGTCGGCGAACATTCGATTGACGAGTCGTTGGTAAGTCGCACCGGCGTTCTTAAGGCGGAAGGGCATCACTTTGTAACAGTACGTCCTTCTATCGGTGATGAACGCTGTCTTCTCTCGATCGTCTGGGTGCATCATGATTTGATTGTATTCTGAGAAGGCGTCCATGAAAGTCAAGAGCTCGTTTCCAGCGGTCGACTCGACCAGTCGATCGATATGTGGAATTGGGTAGCTGTCTTTGGGACATGCTTTGTTTAGATTGGTAAAGTCGACGCAGACGCGCCAATTTCTATTCTTCCTCTTGACGACGACCGGGTTGCCCAACCACTCCGGGTATCGTACTTCGGCGATTGAACCGGCTGCGAGGAGTCGCTAGATTTCTTCGTTCACGGCCTTGCTTCGTTCGGGGCCAAGCTTGCGTCTCTTTTGGCGAACAGGCTTGATGGTTGGATCTACATTCAACTCATGGGACGTTATGGTAGGATTTATTCCCCTCATATCTGATGCCTCAGACCTATACACAGGCATGTTTACTCCATATTTGGTACTGCTTGCTGAGCACAAATGATATATGTCAGAAAATATCACCCGATAAACTAACTGTAAACACAACAAAAGTATACACTAATAATGCAGGATCGTATCCAGTATCTTAGTGTTAACATGAATCAGAATTAAGCTGCTAGGTTTGAGAATTAAGCTACCAGACTTGAGATGTAAGCTGCCAGACTTGAGATGTAAGCTGTCAGACTTGAGACTTGAGTGCCAGACTTGAGACTTGAGTGCCAGACTTGAGTGCCTAAGTGTGAAATTCGTGCAACTTCAACTTGAGAGGCAAATTTGAATTCAAATTAGGTTCTGACCTTTAGAGAGAGAGGCTGGACAAGTGGGGATTAAAATAACATGTTGGAGAGAAGAGAGATGGCTGTTAGGAGCTGTCACTATCACATTGGAAGCTCTCCTGCATCTCAGCCATCCAATTCAAATTAATTCAGATCCTCCCATCCCAACCATTCATTTTGAATCCAGATCTATCTCTCTTTGTCTTTTTCTTCTCATTTGTCTAGTGTGTGTGTTGGCTATAAAGAGCCCTCATTGTAATCAATTATAATCTAAGCTGAAAGAGGGGAGTTCCCCTTTCTTCTTCACCATTCTCTTCTCTCTTGGCTACTGTCAATCTCTATAATCTCTTGATACTCATACTCTCTTATTCTCAACTTAATTTACTCTTCATCACTTATCTCTCTGTTCCTCATTATCTTTTACTCTCATATTAATCATCTTTTCTTACATGGTATCAGAGCTTTAAGCTCCTGAACCTCACAAAAGCTTCCGCAAATCTAATTCATTCTCCGTTCATCTTCATCTGAGTCTGGTACAACCTTTTGTCCAGCGGTCCAAAGGTTTTCCAAGAAGGAAGAACCCACAACCAGCTCTAAGGCAAGGTGTATACAAGTCTTTAAGCCTCAAGAACCTAGTTCATGTCTCAAGATACTTAAGTTGTGTTTGTTGATTCTATTTTTAAATTATTTTTAAGTTTACCAGCATGGTTATGACTAGTTATTTTTTTAGGTCAATTGTTTGAGTTGTGTAAGGTCTAGGCGAGTTGTCTAGAACCTGTTTTGTGTCTTGTTGCATTGCTAGAAGTCTAGGAGAGTTTTCTGGTCTTGTAATGCAACTATATGATGTTTCTAGTCTTGTTTGCATCCATATGTTGTTTCTGGTCCTGTGATGCATTCATGAACTGCTTGGGATGATTAGATGAGTTATCTAGTCCATGTTTTGACATTTAATTAATCATGTTGTTACTTAAATGGTCATTAAAAATAGCCTAAATGCCTTGTAATTGATGAGTTATCATACCTGAGCATTTAGTGAATAGTTTGCATGGATTTGAACTGAATGAGTTGTCTAGATTCTATCTATTGCATTTCCTTAAAACATTGGGATAGGGATTGGTGAGTTACCAAGGTCTGATCCTAGTGTGTGTGGTCTGATTCTTGTTGGAGTTTGAGTGATCTTTCAGGTATACAAGTGTTGTTCTCTGTCCATCATCAAATCAAGATAAAGACGAAGACTTTTCCCATGATATTCAGAGCCTACACATGTGTACATTCCTGTATGATCCAGAGCCTACACAGTGTGTATATTCCTGACCATGGAGAGATTGTTTGTGTGAGGAGTCCAGATGGTAATAAGTCGTGGCTGAGATAGAATATGGCTGAGCTTTGAAGATACTTCAGGAAGGAGTATTGATGGAGAGGCAAGCCAGTGTTTGATCAGCCATCCACCAGGCTGAATCTCCTCATGAATTGCAAGAACCAGTTGACTTAAGCACAGACCGTTTGGTTGTTGAGCTCCTGGTTCAAAAGACTTACAAGAGGCAGGGAGAAGAGATCAAGGGAGGAACCAGTTAGCTTAAGCGCAGCTGGTAGGGTGATGCGCTCCTGGTTTCAAGACACAGTGTTGCTCACTTCCAAGCTTGGTCCTTCACTCATTTTCTCCGGATCAAGCTTGAGGAGGGGTAATGGTGAGCAATCCTGAAGGTCCAAGTCATTTGTTGCCTCAGTTACCTCTAAAGGCATTGGAGCAGAGACCAAGGGTGGATCAGTTGGCTTAAGCGCAGGTGTTGGTACTGTTGTGCTCCTGGTTTAGGTTCAGTATTGCTCACTTTCCAAGCTTGGTCCTTCACTTATACTCTCCGGGTCAAGCTTGAGGAGGGGTAATGGTGAGCATCATTCCTGAAGGTTCAAGTCGTCCATTGCCTCACCAGAGATCAGAAGTGGAGTTGAAGTGGAGTTCACCAGCCATCTAGAACCCACTACAAAGAAACATCAACATGGACAGCAACAACTTGGTGTTAGAACAGATGGCCATCATAGACTACTTGATAAGAAAATCAGGTGGAGCTGAGTGGAATGCTATGGATCAGCCCAAGGCGTGGAGTTAGAACAGTTACCTTCTGGTTGGGAAGCTATGGATCAGCTACTATATAGAGTTAGAGCAGTTACCTTCGGTTGGAACAATACCTTTTGGTTGGAAGCTATGGATCAGCTACTATATGGAGTTAGAACAGATACCTTCAGTTGGGAAGCTTTGAATCAGCCCATAGCATGTGTGCTTGTACCTAGTTGATGAAGTTTAAGGAAGCCAGCAAATGGTGATTTACAATCTAGCCACATATATGCAAGGACACAAGGAGTATTCAACTAGGGATTTTCTTGGCTGAGCAATCACATGATGTTGGTAGATCATGGAGTTGCAACGTCCCCCTACATGTTGAAAGCTTCAAGAGTGACAATGCACAGACTGGTTGAGAAGCAGCTGGTGTGAGGGATTCAAGTGTTCAGTACTCCTCACCAGCATTCCAGAAATGTTTACAAGGTACCTATTGAGCTCATGAGAAAAGGCAGGATGGGATTCAACCCTAAATGGAAGCAAGAAGCTAGAAGAAAGGGGGAGACAAGCTCTGGTCATAAGAAGAAGCTCAAAGGTTGTTTTAAGTGTGAAGCAAGGAAGGCATTGGAGTCTACTTGCCATTGAAGTAAGGCCATGATCCAGAGTTTATGAGTCCCTCAACATCATCATAAGGCTCATAAACTCACTGGCCAATCCCTAGGCTGAGAGGCGTGTACTCTTTTCGTAAGTGTGGTTTTATCCCAAAGGGTTTTCTATGCTTAGGTTTTTAATGAGGCAAGTACTCTCAGTTCCAAGCTTGCCCAAGGATCTCCTATGGTCAAGCTTGAGGGGGAGTGTTGACATGAAGCAGAATGAAGCTGCTAGATTTGAGAATTAAGCTGTCAGACTTGAGAAGGAAGCTGCCAAACTTGAGATGTAAGCTGCCAGACTTGAGACTTGAGTGCCAGACTTGAGACTTGAGTGCCTAAGTGTGAAATTCGTGCAACTTCAACTTGAGAGGCAAATTTGAATTCAAATTAGGTTCTGACCTTTGGAGAGAGAGGCTGGACAAGTGGGGATTAAAATAACATGTTGGAAAGAAGAGTGATGGCTGTTAGGAGCTGTCACTATCACATTGGAAGCTCTCCTGCATCTCAGCCATCCAATTCAAATTAATTCAGATCCTCCCATCCCAACCATTCATTTTGAATCCAGATCTATCTCTCTTTGTCTTCTTCCTCTCATTTGTCTAGTGTGTGTGTTGGCTATAAAGAGCTTTCATTGTAATCAATTATAATCTAAGCTGAAAGAAGAGAGTTCCTCTTTCTTCTTCACCATTCTCTTCTCTCTTGGTTACTGTCAATCTCTATAATCTCTTGATACTCATACTCTCTTATTCTCAATTTAATTTACTTAATTTACTCTTCATCACTTATCTCTCTGTTTACTCTGTTACTCATGCCTCCATTTTCCCAGTGACTCATGCTACTGTTGAAGACAAAAAAGTTTTCAGCTCATCAAGATTTTCTTTTTGCAAACAATATATGTTTTATATAGAATAAATCCTCATCTCCTTTCATTCGTATTTTAGGAATCCACAGGAAAGACTTTTGAAGACAAAAAGGTTTTCAGCTCTCCACACAAAATTTACAATTATATATGTTTGGTGTATTATGTTTTGTATTATTGGGTGATGACAATTTAAGTGTCTCAATGCAGGAGGAATATGGTTCTGCTGAATACGTCAAAAAAAACCGACTTTCTGGTTAGTCTACTACTATAGGAGTATTTTCTGTAGTTTGAGTTCCGAGAGTTGTGCATCGATGAGTGTAAAAGTGATTGAAGCTTATAAATTATGTTCTTTCTCTGCAGACACGTTTAGGAAAAGGATTGAACCTATTAAAGAAAAAGTTCCGAAACATGTCCTAGAAGTCATAGAAGAAGAGCTTGCGAACCTTGATAGGAAAGAAGCCGATTATGGTAGCACCAATCGTATCTATAGCTACCTTGATTGGCTGACTGCGTTGCCTTGGGGAAAATGCAGGTTTGCTATTTGGCTTCATATGGTCATGGTTTTTTAACAGAATATAATATAAAATTGGTATGAAATTTTCCCAAAAAAAGGTTTGAATTGTCAATGAACATACTACTTCTCTAGAGACATTTTTACAAGTGTTAAATTGTCAATGGTATTATAATTTAAATATTAAAAATTTCTGTGAGAAACTCAATCAACCAGATACTCTTTATATAACACTCTCCCTTTGCAGTGATGAGAACTTTGATGTCCTACGGGCAGAAAAGATTCTTGACGAGGATCACTACGGATTACGTGTTGTAAAAGAAAGAATACTAGAGTTTATTGCTGTTGGAAATCTTACAGGCAATCCAGAGGGTAGTGTCTTTGTCTTTCTGGTTCATTCTCTCTTTATAAAAATTGTGAAACTGAACTGTTTTCTTTTTGTGTGTGTCAAAAAGGGAAGATCATTTGTCTCTCTGGCCCTCCTGGGGTAGGAAAAACTAGTATTGCTCGTTCTGTCGCACGTGCTCTTGGCCGCAAGTTCTTTCGGCTAGCTGTTGGAGGACTATCTGATAGTTCCGAGATCAAGGTATACATACTACTGCATGACAAAAATAGCTGGAGAAAGATATCCCACATAGCAAACTTCTGACTAAATAATATATAAGAAATTTGGGCCAATTCACTTATATAATTACTTGTCTTTTCTTAAGTTTTCGATATGAGTCTTTTCTCCAACAAAAAAAAACACTAGAGAAGTGACATATTTTATAACTTAAGTCATCATCTAAAATGTGTTCACTTATAGGGGGACCGTAGAGTATACATTGCTGCCACGCCCGGAAAGATGGTGCAATGTCTAAAGAAAGTTGGAACAGAGAATGCTCGATGAGATTGATAAGGTAATTAAGCTAGGATGAGTTGTTAGTGTTTTTGAATTGAATTGGTCTTTAGAGATTATTTGCAACGATTGTCACTTGGTTCACTGGCAGCTTGGAAAGAGTCGTAGAGATCCAGAGGGTGCGTTCTTGGAGCTTCTTGACCCAGAGCAAAATGCACATTTTCTAGATCACTTTCTTGATGTTCCTATCGACTTATCAAAGGTACTCTCTTTTTCTTATTCACCTTTTTGTTTTTGAACTTTCATTCTAATCAAAAATTTTGGTTGTAGGTTTTGTTTGTATGCACAGCAAACAATATAGATAGGCTTCCAGGTCCTCTACTAGACAGGATGGAGGTTATAGAACTCGCAGGGTACACTGCCGATGAGAAATTGTTTTGGTTTACTAACAAATTGCTCTCAAACTTGTACGCCAACAAGCATCCGCCAAAGCGGCTATGGTCGATTTAGACTCCTCGGAAACCGCTGCAGAAGGATCCATTGAGTTAAAAAATGAATATTTGCGATTGGCTGATGTTCTTAAGGTATTCGAACACGCAGTTGATGGGGGTTCGACGAGAGTGGAGAGCAGAGAGGTAGCTGAGAAGTTTACTGTTGACGAATCAAACCTTTCAGATTATGTAGGTAAACAAGTTTTCGAAGGAGAGAAGCTGTATGAACAGACGCCAGTCGGGGTGGTAATGGGTCTATCTTGGACATCCATGGGCGGCTCAACGTTCTACAATGAAACAACCTTCGTATAAGAAGGCAAAGGTGGTCTTCACATAACGGGTCACCTTGGGAGAGTGATGAAAGAAAGTGCAGAGATAGCTCACACAGTTGCCGGAAGAATAATGTTTGAGAAAGAACCAAAAGACGGTCTTTGCGAATTCTAAGCTTCATTTACATGTTCCTGAAGGAGCCACACCAAAAGACGGTCCTAGCGCAGGCTGCACAATGATCACTTCCTTGCTCTCACTTGCCATGAAGAAGCCTATAAGAAAGGATCTTGCAATGACCGGAGAGGTCACTCTGACCGGTAGGATTCTTCCAATTGGCGGCGTAAGTAAACAACCAACACACTAGAATTACTTTGTTGTTTTTTTTAAGCTACCAGTTTCTGTTAAGTGAATTTTAATATACTAAACATCTATATTTCTCAGCTTAAGGAAAAGACTATGGCTGCAAGGCGGAGCCAAGTGAAGGTGATAATATTCCCCGAGGCTAACCGGAGAGATTTTGAGGGTCTTGAGGAAAGTGTTAAAGAACGGCTCGATGTTCATTTTGTCGATGAATATGAGCAGATCTTCGAGCTAGCCTTTGGCGATGACCATTAGAAGACAGTTCCACAAATCACTTTCACTTGGGATCTTCCTCTTTTGTTGTTTTTACTATCTATACTATTGATATGTAATTCTATAGGCTGATCTTCTAACGTTTCTTAAAAAAATTTCACCATTATTATGTATTTATAATTTATACAACAGGATGAACTTTGTTTTGTTTTCTGTTTTTATGTAAAATCTGAAACATAATTGAATTAATTATGATTCGATCAGATTCAGGTTTAAACCCAAAAATCCAAAAAAACCGAAAACCCAAAGTAAACCAAAAAAAAAACAAATAACAAACCAAACTACAAGAAGAGACTTGCATAGCTAGAACATCTTTAGCTATTGAAGCTAATATACGATACTTTGAACTGTTGATCCTCCACCATCTTAAAACATCTTAAACAATTCCAAGAAGATTGGGTTTGACCGTTTGAGATTTTAAGCTTTCTCCTTCAAGTATAACAGGAACTAGTTCAGTCCTTGCATCCTCAAATCCTAACTAATAAAACCAGGATTTGTGGTCTGGTGGTGATTAACTTGAGGGCAAAAGCCCAATACGGTAAACCACCAGAGTTCGAGTCCCGGCCACTGAGGAATTAACATTTCGGCATCACCAAGGACATGGAACCGACACGTGGTAACATGTGACTAGTCTGGACCATTTCTGTGGGGCCAGAATACCCCTGTATAATTCAAAAAAAGAATCCTAACTAATTCAGTATTGTTATAAATCAATTGATGGATGTCCATAACCGGTCCGGTCCATAACCGGCACATACACTTAGAGAGAGAGATGACCCAACCTTAGAGAGAGAGAGTCGGCCACGAGACTTGGAGAGAGAGAGAGGCGGCTACACGGTTTAAGAGAAAAGGAAACCCAATTTCCTTTTCCTTGTATGATTAGGATTTCCCTTTTTCTTTATGTTTATGATTTGTAATTTTTCTTTTTTATCTATCTTGTAATCCCCTATATAAAGGGAACACTTATTCATTAATAATATACAGAAACTTACAGTTCTAAATCCTAAGTTTCACAACACGTTATCAGCATGATAGCATCTAAACACCCTGAGCCTAAAATCGAAAACTCCTAAACCCTAATCCTAGCCGGCGACCTTAAACCCTAACCCAACGAACCCTAATCCGCTCCAGCTCGCGTTCCAGCTTGTTACCACCTGATCAGCTCCAGCCCCAAGGCGTTCCTGATCCTAGACGAACTCAGCTCAATCTCACGTCCAGGACAGCTCGCGATCCGACAGCATCAACTCACGTTCGCATCAGAGCCGTTCGCGACCCGATAGAAGACAGCTCGCGTTCGTTCCAGCTCACGCCTCAGCTCGCGTCTCGTTCCTACCCAGCTCGAGGTTCTCTTGGTGGTCCGGTTTCTACAATCTACAAACCTAAGGTATTTCGAATTCTAAGAACATGAGAATCGAATTTGGATTGATTGTAAAGAATAAAACCCTAAAACCTAATCTCTAAAATAAAACCATAGGATAATAGATTCAAAACTTAATTGAGTAAATCGAAGCTCAAAAGTTCGATCCCCAAACCCTAGAATCGAGATTGATTCATTGATCAATTAAAATCAAAGTCCTTTATGGTTTTTAATCTCAAATCAAATCCCTTTGATCTAAGATCAAATTTTCGAAAACCCTAATTCAAAAAAACCCTAATTCGAAAACTGATTAATTAAATCTGATTGAATGATTGATTGAGATTGAGTTTGATCACCCTGAAATTGAAATTGCTTGTTAATCAAATTGAAACCCTAAAACCCTAATTTTGAAAATCGATTTTATTGTTTGAAATTGAAGATTGATTGATTGATTTGATCACCTTGAACTATTGTTTGGATTGTTTAAACAGAAGCCCTAATAACCTAGTTTAGATTGTCTTAAAATAGAAATCCGAAAGTACATGTTGGGACTTGATCATACTCGTGGCCGTGTGGCCTTGTTGCATTCATACCATAAATCTGATCACACTGATTGATTGCAATTACACGTAGAACTTATTCTAGGAATAGTATTGAATCAAATAAAATAGCCGTGTGACTTGTTCTTTTGCTTGGCCGAGATTTTTGCTTGTCTGATTGCATCATGTATGAACTAATAGAAACCATATTAGGATTGCAATTACATGACAAACTAAATGCATAAGAGTGAACCGATTGCATCCATAGCCGTGTGGCTCACCTTGTATACCTTGGCTGTAAGGCTTGATTGATTGTTTGAACATAACACCTAATCGTTTAAACGCTAAAATCAATTCCTAAAAGATCTAAAATATATTAATCTATGATTTCAGATGTCAAAATCAATAACCTGGATTTTGCTGCCCTAAATTTCTCTGGAGATAATTACCTTCAATTGGCGCTTGATGCTAAGATCATCCTGAAATCCAAAGGTCTCGGTGAATGTACCACCGAGGACAATAATGCCAGTGAGAAGGATCGTTACAGAGTCATCTTGATCATTCATCATCATCTAGCTGAGAGTCTCAAGGATCAATATCTAACCATTGAGAATCCACTAGATCTTTGGACTGAATTGAAATCGAGATATGATCACCAGAGAACGGTGATCTTACCAAAAGCTCGGTTTGATTGGTCGAATCTCAGGATCAAAGACTATAAGTCTGTGGACGAGTATAACTCTGCACTGTTTAAGATCGTTTCTAAAATCAAACTGTGTGGTGAAAGTATTACGGATCAGGATATGCTTGAGAAAACCTTTTCGACTTTCAACACAAGCAATGTATTGTTACAACAACAGTACCGTGAGAAAGGTTTCAAAATCTATGCTGATCTTATTTCTTGTCTCTTGCTCGCTGAGCAGAACAATGAATTACTAATGAGAAATAGTCAGATGAGACCTCTTGGATCAGCTCTACTACCTGAAGCACACACGATATAGGACAATAAAGAATCCCATCATGTCCAAGGAAATGGCCATAATGGTCGTGGTCGAGGAAAGTGGAACGGACGTGGACGTGGACGAAACACCTTCGGCCGCGGGCGAGGGAATCAACATGGTAGAGACCATGGGTGTGACTGTGGCTCATTTGGAAGAGGTCATGGTCGCGGCCGTGGATCTTCATTCAAACCTCAACACTCGACCAACTCAAGCAAATCAGTGTGTCATAGGTGTGGAATGGGAAACCATTGGGCTAAAACTTGTAGGACTCCCAAGCATCTAGTTGACCTCTATCAAGAGAGTTTGAAAGGGAAGAATCCTGAAGCCCATATGACTTATCAAGATGGAGAACATGACTTTGATCATGAAAAGGACAATCTTATGGATTATGAAACTTCAGATTGTCTTAAAGACTGAAAATTGATTTCGACATTTGTAATCTAAATTTTGGTGTTCTTTGATTTGGTGTTTTTCATTTCCAATGTTGTCATTTCTCTGAAACTTAATAACAAATAAATGATCTTTTATAAATGAAGTCTCTACGTAGCATTCTTTTGAATCTTGTTTTAGAAATGAACGAGAACAAGGATGTACTCGTTGTGGATAGTGGGTCAAGCCACACGATTTTAAAGGACAAGAGATACTTCATAAACATAACTCTGAAAAACGCCAACATCTCCACCATTGCGGGAATAGCTAGTCTCATAGAGGGTCACGACCAGGCTAACATCCTGTTGCCTATGGGTACACATCTTGAGATATCAGATGCCTTGTATTCACCCAAATCTAATAGAAATCTATTAAGCTTTAAAGACATTCGAATGAATGGCTTTCATATTGAAACCACGGGCGAATGAAGCAAATAATCCCTTCAGATCATTGAAATCGTCCATGGCAATAAAAAAGTTTTAGAATCCATTCCCGCACTATCTACTGGTCTTTACCATGCTAAAGTCAGTATGATCGAAGCTAATGCCATTTTTAATAAAGAGGAAATCGACAACTTCACTCTATGGCACGACCGGCTTGGCCATCCCGGTTTGACCATGATGCGTAAATTAATCCCGAACACAAACAGCCATTCCCTTAAAAAGAAACAAATTACCCCTAAGCACCTATCGTGTGTTGGTTGTTCCCAAGGGAAACTAATTTCTAGGCCATCACCAGTTAAAGTCACTAAGGAAATGATAAACTTTCTGGAAAGAATTCAAGGAGACTTATGTGGACCAATTCACCCACCTTGTGGGACATTTTGATATTTCATGGTCCTCATAGATGCGTCCACTAGATGGTCGCATGTATGTCTCCTGTCGACCAGAAACGTGGTATTTGCCAGGTTACTTGCTCATATAATTAGATTACGAGCTCATTTTCCAGATTTTCCGTTAAAGACTATACGCCTTGATAATGCTGGTGAGTTCACTTTCCAAGCGTTTAATGATTATTGTATGTTCATAGGGGTAAGTGCGGAACACTCCGTGGCACATGTACATACACAGAACGGTCTGGCCGAATCATTTATAAAACGCATACAGCTCATAGCTCAACCATTACTCATGAGGTCGAGACTTCCGGTCTCAGCGTGGGGACATGCCGTCCTACACGCGACCGAGCTCATACGCATCAGGCAATCTAGTGAACACAAGTATTCCCCATCACAATTACTTACGGGTCACGTGCCAGACATTTTCCACCTTAAGACTGTTGGTTGTGCCGTTTATGTTCCAATAGCTCCACCACAGAGAACAAAGATGGGACCTCAAAGGAGGATGGGGATATATGTTGGATTTGATTCCCCCACGATTTTAAAGTATCTTGAGCCAACTACGGGTGATTTGTTTAAGGCCAGATACGCGGATTGTCATTTCAATGAATCCAAACTTCCAACATTAGGGGGAGATAGCAGTAAAATGGTAAAAGAAATTTCATGGAATCAAACATACATATCTTGGCAAGATCCTCGAACTCAAGAATGTGATCTAGAAGTTCAAAAGATCATTCATTTACAAAAGATAGCTAATCAATTGCCAGATTCCTTTGCTGACCCGAAAAGTGTGACTAAGTCATACATACCAGCTGGTAATGCACCAATAAGAATTGATGTTCAAGAGGGACACAATCAAGTTGCTACAGAGTCTAGAAAACGTGTGAAACGTGGTAGACCAATAGGTTCCAAAGATAAGAACCCTCGGAAAACAAAGAAAAGTGCAGAAAATGAAACCGAGGTTCATAAGACACCAGACATGGCCACGGCCGATCCAGCCTGTGATGTGGCCGTCTCCGACCCTACGGCTTTAGACATGGCCGGTACTGATGCCACTGATGTGGCCGGCCCTGATGTGCCAAATAATGTTGCTTGGGACGCCTTGCTTCATGGTACTGATGGTCCAGATAATAACGAGATCTCGATAAACTATGTCTTGTCTGGAAAACAATGGAACAGAAAACATGTCGACATGGATGATATATTTGCTTATGAAGTAGCACTTGAACTTATTGATAATGAGGATCATGAACCCACGTCTATATATGAATGCATGCAAAGACCATATTGGCTTAAATGGAAAGAAGCCTTAAACGTGGAGTTAGAATCATTGAGAAAAAGAGGTGTATTTGGCCAAATAATCCGGACACCTCATGATATCAAACCAGTTGGATACAAATGGGTTTTTGTGCGAAATAGAAATGAGAATGATGAAGTCGTGAGGTATAAAGCCCGGCTTGTTGCACAAGGATTCTCACAGAGACCAGGAATAGACTATGAGGAGACATACTCCCCTGTGGTGGATGCTACGACCTTCAGATTCCCAATGAGTCTGGCCGTGAGAGAAGGTCTAGATTTACGGTTAATGGATGTTGTAACCGCATACCTATATGGTCCACTGGATAATGAAATTTACATGAAAGTTCCAGAAGGTATCGAATTGAAAAACAAAGAGAGTTCTCGAGAACAGCATTGTATTAAGTTAAATAAATCTCTTTATGGACTGAAACAATCCGGACGAATTTGGTACAATAGACTCAGTGAGTACCTAGTGAGAGAGGGATATAGAAATGACCCTATCAGTCCATGTATTTTCATTAAGAAATTCGAAAACAAAGGATTCGTGATCATAGCAGTGTATGTTGATGATCTGAATATCCTACGAACCTCTGGAGAGATTTCCCAAACGGTTGAATACCTTAAGAAAGAATTCGAGATGAAAGATCTCGGGAAAACAAAATTCTGTTTGGGATTACAACTTGAGTACATAAAAGATGGTATCCTTGTGCATCAAAAGGCATATACAGAAAAGGTACTCAAGAGGTTTAATATGGCCGATTGCCATCCACTGACCAGTCCCATGGTCGTGAGATCTCTCAGTCTGGACACTGACCCATTTCGTCCCAAGATGGACGATGAAGATGTCCTAGGTCCCGAAATGTCATATCTCAGTGCCATAGGAGCTTTAATGTACTTGACAACTCACACACGGCCTGATATAAGCTTTGCCGTGAACCTACTATCTAGGTTTAGCTCCTGTCCGACCCAGAGGCACTGGAACGGGATTAAACATGTTCTTCGTTACCTGCAAGGAACGAAAGACTTGGGTCTATATTATATTAACCATAACAAAGATGGTTTAGTTGGTTTTGCTGATGCTGGTTATCTATCAGATCCACATCAAGCTCGATCACAGACAGGTTATGTCTATACACATGGAGGTACGGCTATTTCATGGCGTTCCATGAAACAAACCATCGCGGCCACATCGTCTAATCACTCGGAAATCTTGGCCATTCATGAGGCCAGCCGCGAGTGTGTTTGGTTGAGGTCGATGACCCAATACGTCCGAGCTGATTGCGGGATGTCGGAGGACAAAGAGCCAACCGTGATGTATGAGGACAATGCTGTGTGCATTGCTCAGCTCAAGGACGGTTACATCAAAGGAGACAGGACGAAGCACATATAACCTAAGTTCTTCTTCACGCACGAGCTTCGGAAAGCCGGCGAAGTCCTGGTCGTCCAAGTAAGGTCCAACGATAATTTAGCTGACCTATTCACTAAGTCACTTCCGACTTGCACGTTCAGGAAGCTCACGCATCAGATTGGGATGCGTAGGCTGAAGGACCTCCACTGAGGTTCACATCAGGGGGAGTAGTACGTGTTGTACTCTTTTTCTTTCATCATGGTTTTGTCTCACTGGGTTTTCCTGATAAGGTTTTAATGAGGCAACATTAAGCGTATTACAATCCATGTATGGTTATGGCATCCAAGGGGGAGGGTTATAAATCAATTGATGGATGTCCATAACCGCTCCGGTCCATAACCTGCCCATACACTTAGAGAGAGACGGCCCAACCCTAGAGAGAGAGAGGCAGCCGCGAGACTTGGAGAGAGAGAGAGAGGCGGCTACATGGTTTAGGAGAAAAGGAAACCCAATTTCCTTTTCCTTGTATGATTAGGATTTTCATTTTCCTTTATGTTTATGATTTGTAATCTTTCCTTTTTATCTATCTTATAATCCCCTATATAAAGGGAACACTTTATGATTAATAAAAGATAGAAACTTACAGTTTTAAATCCTAAGTTTCACAGCAACTATGTCCTTGTACACAGAGTCCATTCTTTCATGTCCACACTCATTTACTACTTCCATCCTATCAAACAAATCACTTGCCACAGAATGACTCTTGTCCACTCAAAGATGATGACCCAACTGTTGGATCATTAGATGATGCTCTAAAGCCATTATACTCTTCAAAATGTATGTTCGTAACATTACCCATTGAGTCATTGAGATCCTTCGACAGTATACTATATTTTCCATAAAGTTAATCAAAGCAAAGACCGGTAAACTTCATTTTATTCCTCTAATCAAAGACACTGGCACAAACAACAATTTATTAATATATTTTAGACTTTCCCAATATTCATCAAACTTTGCTCTCATAACCATAGTCTTTGTCCTAATCTTCTCATCCAGACTATTACTTAATGAACTCAGATTAATCAACACTTATAGGAACTGGCAGAGGCGGCGTATAGATGCATATACAACTAAAGTTGGCTTGTAGAATATTATCAGGAAGATTACCATACTCTTCACTTAATATAATCCTCTGTCGTTGGTCCCCCAACTCCTTATTTGCCATCAACCTTTTTTACTATTTTGTATAAATGGACTTTCTTGCAAGAAAAAAAATAAAATCTCATACAAATATAAGTACGTGAATTTTACTGATGACAAAAAAAAAGTATATGAATTTTACAATTTTTTATTAATTGACTTTCTTTATCAAATCCAATATTTTATATGGTTTATAGTAAAAACACTATATATTAATAATAATGGGACTATGGTATTTTATTAATTTATCGAGTTATTAGTATAAAAAAAATCATTTTTCAGATATCTACATTTTAGATATATATATATATATACATATATATATATATATATACACATATATATATATTGTAAATTTGATTTATTAAATTTTATAGTTGATTTACAGTTTATATATTTATTACCTTTTATAAATTCGAGTTTGATATTATTTTATTATATTATCTAGTGTATATGAGATCTCTACCATACAATTTAAATATAGTTATACTAAATATTCTCAAAAAAAAAATTGTAGCGTTGAAATTAGAAATATCTCTATTGTGATAATCAGGATTGGGCACTCGCGGATTTTGGTTTGGGGCTCATTCAGGTTTGTCTGATTCTGTTTGAATTTAATCGGGTTTGGTTTGGGTTTAGTTACATTTCCAAGAACTTGTTGAGCTTGAAATAGTTTCAATATATTGTGGATAGAAATCAAGTTGTCGGTTCAAAAATATTAAATTGCATGTACTTGATTAAACTGAATCTATTTCTAATATTTTCAATAAATTTGTGTACGTGGTTTCCTCGAACCATATTGTTGTCCTTTTAAATAATTTTGGGAGACTCGTCTGTCAACCACACAAACGTCGTCTTTGAACTATATGTGAAAACATCAGACATATATTCATGACAAACCAAAGATTTGTGCGAATGAAATGTACACAAACTAAAATTAACAACTATTTACTCTATAAATATAAGAAATACTATTTAAAATTATTGTTTTAACTTTAAAGTCAAACTTATTTGTAGTGAACTTCACATACAATTGTTAAAACATAATATATTAGCCTAAGTATTTGAATTAGTTAGTCATGTACTAGACAATTATATTAGGTACTCAATAATATCTTAGTGTAATTTAGATATATAGAAGGGTTTGAGATCGGTTCTCCATTTAAAGATTGATTGCATACCTGAAAAGTTGTTCTGGTTAAAATATGTTTCAGATGAAGCCGCTTCAACTAAGTTTGCTGTAAAACCACTCGATTAATTTGAATAACCATTACAAGCGAAAATCAGAATAAAACGAGTATGTTTTCCTATTACAAAAGTTGGAAGAAAACGAAAATATTTCTAGAAATTTTGAGAAAAACAACCAGAATAAAACCATAATGATAGAAAAAAAATTATTAGAAAAGAAATCAAAGCGTTGGTGTTACGAAAGCCACTAGGGCATACACAATAAAAAATTCCCTTGCTGCCGACGGCTAGACCTATATAAAAGCAGGTTCAAGTTTCTTTTTTTAAGAATGACTGATATAAATGGAAATAATGTTGTATCGTTCTTTCTTTCTTTAATACGCTTTTCTACTTTCCTCTTAAATTTTGTTTCCATTTTTGTTTCCCTTTTTTTGGAAGTGTTTATGAAAGGGATTGTTTGCTTGTGACACCATTAGTCTTCTTCTTACGTTCAACTGCTTCGTCCGGTTTCATTGTGAAGCAACTTTTACCATACTAACTTCCGGCGATTAATTCATACTTTTTAAATACCTTTCTTTTAATTATTTTGCAGTGTTTTGACTGTTGACACCATTAGTCTTCTTCCTCTACATTCTTCGAGTTCCTTGCTTCTTAAGGCGAAGCGTAACCCTAAAGTTCCCTATTTTTTTAATTCAATATCTTCCTCTCTCCTCATGCTGAAGCTCTTCACATCCCATCACGTAGCTAGCCGGTGTAGGAACAGGAATTCCCACAAATTGGCTCGTCGAGCTTTCTTCTCGACACTAACCGATTCCAAGCCTACCGACACTGTCTCTGCTAAACCATGCCTCGAGGATTGTCAAACGGTTTGTAGAAGTTCTCTTAAAAGCTAGAAACTTCTATAACATTACTGTTGGGTACAACTCTTTTCTAATCTTTGTGTTGGTTAACTTGCAGGTTGTAGCATTGCCGTTGCTTCGCAAGCCTCTTATTCCTGGTTTTTACATGCCACTCTTTGTCAACGATCCTAAAGTACTTGCAGCTTTACAAGAGAGCAAAAGTGGACAAGCTCCATATGCAGGAGCTTTCCTTTTGAAGGATGACAAATACTCTTCAACTGCTTCATCTTCTTCTAGCTTTGAAACAGTGAATATCCTAGATAGGTTGAAAGGCAAAGAGTCGCTTAACAAAATTCACCAAGTGGGCACACTTGCTCAGGTTACATACCATACGTTAGCACTGTATTTTTTTTCTTTGTCTCTATTTGAAATAATATTAACCATTTGCCAAAAAAATTCCAGATTTTAAGTATCCAAGGTGAGCAAGTCATCCTTATTGGTCGCAAACGACTTCAAATAACAGAGATGGTAAGTTAATGGAGAAACATTCTTCAACTTTACTCATTTAAAAGTTCATTAAAAGTAACCATGCGCTTTGTCTTTTATACAGCAGAGTGAAGATCCTCTAACTGTCCAAACTCATCATATAAAGGTGTGTTTCTGTTTTCAAGCCTTTCCTTACATGCAAAAAAAAAAAAAGCATCTATAATCCTTTTCATATGTGCGTTTGTGTTCTTTGTTTGCAGGATAAGCCATATGACAAGGACGATGAGGTCATCATCAAGGCAACATACTTTGAAGTTATTTCTATGCTTAGGGATGTCTTAGAGACAACATCACTCTGGAGGGATCAAGTTCAGACATATACACAGGTATGTTCTCTCCAAATATGGTACTGCATGCTGAGCACAAATTATGTATGTCGGAGAATATCACAGCTGCAAACGCACATTAAACTACATAGTTGTAATGCAGAATCGAATATTTAGTAGATTTTTTTTGAATTCTATAGGATATTGGTGGCTCCAACTATCGAAAGTTGGCCGAGACTATACTACAAAAAAGAAGAAGAAAGTTTACCGGTTTTGGAGCTGGGATCTTTGACGCTAATGACCTCAATTATAAAAAGTTAACCGGTTTTGGAGCTGGGGTCTTTGACGCTAATGACCTCAATTATAAAAAGTTAGCCGATTTTGGGGCCGGGATCTCCGGTGCTAACAAACATAAAATTCAGGAGGTTCTTGAAGAATTGGATGTAAGTAGTTTAACTATTACCATTTTATGCTGAAATTACTATGGTATTCTATTTTTAGTAAGCTTCTCATATTGGTTTCTTTCAATCTAGGTTCATAAGCGTCTGGTCTTGGTTAAAAAACAAGTGGAAGTTAACAAAATTCAAGTGTTTCATGCCTCCATTTTTCCGGTGACTCATGCTACTAGATTTTTTTGTAGATGATATGTTCTTATACAGGATGAATCCTCATCTCTTTTCATTCATAATATATAGGAATCCACAGCAAAAACTGTTGAAGACAAGCAGGTTTTCAGCTGGTCAAGATTTTTTTATAGTAAATTATTATATGTTTTATATAGAATGAATCCTCATCTCTTTTCATTCATATATAGGAATCCACAGCAAAAACTGTTGAAGACACAAAGGTTTTCAACATTTTACATTTATGTTAAGCGTATGATGTTTTGCAGGAGGAGTCTGGTTCTGCTAAATACGTCAAAAAAACTCGACCTTCTGGTTAGTCTACTACTATAGTATTCTAGGAGTATTTTTTTATCAAGCAATTGAAGCTAATAAAGTCTGTTATTTTCTTCAGACAAGTTTAGGGAAAGGGTTGACATAAAACTTAGTTTGGAGGAAATTCCAAAACATGTAGTAAAAGTCATGGAAGAAAAGTTCGAAAAACTTGATAGGGGAGAAAAAGATTGCCGTAGCACCGATAGTATCTATAACTACCTTGATTGGTTGACAGCGTTGCCTTGGGGAGAATGCAGGTTTGCCATTTTGCTTCATATGTTGATGGTTATTCTTAAGAGAGTTATATAAAATTTGATTTATTTGTTTTGCAGTAATGATAGTTTTGATGTCTTACGGGCAGAAAAGATTCTTGACGAGGATCACTACGGTTTACATGATGTAAAAGAAAGAATACTAGAGTTTATTGCTGTCGGAACACTTACGAGCAATCCACAAGGTCGTGTCTTTGCCTTTTCGGGTTCACTTTCTCTTTCTATAAATTGTGAAACTGAACTGTTTTTTTTGTGTGTCAAACAGGAAAGATTATTTGTCTCTCTGGCCCTCCTGGGGTAGGAAAAACAAGTATTGCTCGTTCTGTCGCACGTGCTCTTAACCGCAAGTTCTTTCGGCTCGCTGTTGGAGGACTATCTGATAGTTCGGAGATCAAGGTATACATACAACTGCATGACAAAAACTATTGGAGAAAATATCTCACATAGCAAACTCTTAACTAATTAATATATAAGAAATTTGGGCCAATTCACTTATAAGATTATTGACAAAAACTAATAGAGAAAAGAACTCCATATCGCAAACTTCTAACTAAGTAATATGTAAAATATTTTAAGGGATTCCTACAAAAAAACTAGAGAAGTGAAATAATTTTATAACATGTCATCATCTACAATGTGTGGCACCTATAGGGGGAACGTGGAATATACATTGGTGCCGCTCCAGGAAAGATGGTGCAATGTCTAAAGGAAGTGGGAACAGAGAATCCTCTTGTTCTTTTCGATGAGATTGATAAGGTAGTTAAGCTAGGACTTGAATTAGATTTTTAAATTTTGAGATTATTTGCATCAATCGCCATTTGTTTCTTTGGCAGCTTGGAAAGAGTAGTAGAGACGATCCAGAGGGTGCGTTGTTGGAGCTTCTGGATCCACAGCAAAATACACATTTTCTAGATTACTTTCTTGATGTTACTATCGACTTATCAAAGGTATTCTCTTTATATTATTCACCATTTTTGTTTACTTTCATTTATCATTTTGTACACTATTGAAGATAGGTTTGTTCCTCAAATAATATTTCTAACGATCAAAATTTGGTTTAAGCATATGAGTTTTGTTGTTGCAGGTTTTGTTTGTATGCACAGCAAACGATACATATAAGATTTCGGGTCCACTGCTAGATAGAATGGAGGTTACTGAACTCGCAGGGTACACTACCGATGAGAAAATGCATATTGCTAGAGACTATTTGCTGAAAAATGTAAAAAGAAAATGTGGAATTAAGCCTGAACAGGTTGATGTGAGCGACACGGCTCTTCTTTCCTTGATAGAGAACTACTGCGGAGAAGCAGGAGTTCGAAATCTCCAGAAGCATATTGAGAAGATTTTTCGTAAGGTAAAGCTCACTAAAATATTACCAAACTTTTTTAACTTGGATGCCAAGCAATCTGAAATTATTTTGGTTTATTAATAGATTGCTCTTAAACTTGTACGCCAACAAGCATTCGCCAAAGCGGCTATGACCGATTTAAAGTCCTCGGAAACCGCTGCTGAAGGATCCATTGAGTTGACAAATGAATATTTACGATTAGCTGACGTTCTTAAGGTATTCGAATACGCAGTTGGTGGGGGTCCAACGAGGGAGAAGAGCAGAGAGGTAGCTGAAAAATTACACTATATATTCCAAAAGTATTTTCAACTTGGATACCACGCAATCTGAAATTATATTGGTTTATTAACAGATTGCTCTTAAACTTGGACGCCAACAAGCATCCACCAAAGCGGCTATGACCGATTTAAAGTCTTACAATGAATATTTACGATTAAAGGAATTAGAATACACACTTGGTGTGAGCGAGAAGAGTAGAGCAGTACCTGAAAAGTTTACTATTGACGCATCAAACCTTTCAGATTATGTAGGCAAACCGGTTTTCTGCGGAGAAAAGATCTATGAGCAGACGCCAGTCGGGGTTGTAATGGGTCTAGCTTGGACAGCCATGGGCGGCTCAACATTGTACATAGAGACAACCTTTGTTGAAGAAGGTGAAGGCAAAGGTGGTCTTCACATAACGGGTCACCTTGGGAGAGTGATGAAAGAAAGTGCAGAGATAGCTCACACAGTTTCCAGAAGAATAATGTTTGATAAAGATCCTGGCAACCTCTTCTTTGCGAACTCCAAGCTTCATTTACATGTTCCTAAGGAGCCACGCCAAAAGACGGTCCAAGCGCAGGCTGCACAATGATCACTTCCTTGCTTTCACTTGCCATGAAGAAGCCTGTAAGAAAGGATCTTGCAATGACCGGAGAGGTCACTCTGACCGGTAGGATTCTTCCAATTGGCGGCGTAAGTAAACAACTAACACACTAGAATTACTTTTTTTTTTGTCACTTGGTTTTTTTAGCTGCCAGATTCTTTAAGTGATAAACATCTATATTTCTCAGCTTAAGGAGAAGACTATGGCTGCAAGGCGGAGTCAAGTGAAGGTGATAATATTCCCAGAGGCTAACCGGAGAGATTTTGAGGATCTTGAGGAAAGTGTTAAAGAAGGTCTCGATGTTCATTTCGTCGATGAATATGAGCAGATCTTCGAGCTAGCCTTTGGCTATGACCATTAGAAGACACTTCAACAAATCATTTTCACTTGGGATCTTCCTCTTCTGATGTTTTTACTATATATACTATTGAATATTGATATGTAATTCTATAGGCTGATCTGATCTAACATTTCTTGAATTTTTTTAACCATTATTATGTATTTATAATTCATACAACAGGATGAACTATAAAAGTGCCAAACTTCTTTCCATACTATCATTTTTTTAATTTTACTTTGCTTTTTTTTTTGTAAAATCTGAAACATAATTGAATTAATTACGATTAGATCTCGTTCGGGTTTAAACCCAAAATCCAAAAAACAGAAAACTTGAAGTAAACCCAAACTGTTATAAATCATTAAGTGGATGAGCCATAACCAATGACCAAGACAAGATCTAATCCGTGGCCAAAAGAGGAGAGAAAGAGACGGTCGTCCGAGGAGAGAGAGTCGGCTCTTGGCCGACTTTAGTCTTAGGACGTTTTCCATTTTTCTCTTTTTAAGATCTTTTCCTATTTCATGTTGTATTAGGTTTTGGATAATTTTATTTTTCCTATACTTTGTAATTCCTATATAAGGAACATCTATTGTTCATTAATAATACACAGACAGTTTCTCCATTCTTTTACAACACGTTATCAGCACGATCGTCTCTAGATCCCTGAGACAAAATCGAAACCTCTCAACCCTAAAAGCCAAAACCGGCGACCACACCTAAAACCCTAATCACGTTCTTAGTTCATCAAAGAACTCAGTTGATCCCTCTTCAAACCTAGACGTTCTCAGCTCACGTCCTCAGCTCAGAAGAACCGTCCAGCTCGCGATCAAACCCGAAGACGCGATCGCACCCGAGACGACCCGATCTTCGCGCAGCTCGCATCCGAGACGCCTCCAGCCCGCGATCGTCCCGGTTCCGCGACCCGATTGCATCCGATCGGTCCTCTCTCTCTCTCTAAAGGTGGTCCGGTTCTAAACCTCTACAAAGCAAAGGTATAACTTAAATCTGAGAACCTAGATTGATCAGAAACCCTAATCCATTATTATGGAAACTTTGATCTTGATCAAAACCCTAAAAACCTACAAGTTAAAATCGGCAATCTCTTAACTAGAAATATAGAAATCGATTCCTTTGATTTTAAGAAACCCTAAGTTTTGGAATCGAAACCCTAAACCCTAAAGGACTGAATTCGATTTTAATTGATTGAATTGTTTGTTGATTTGAGGTTTTAGGATTGTTAGATTGATTGAAGTAATCTGATCTAGAACTTGAATCCTAAAGGCCTTGAAACCTTAATTAAAACCGGCAGCCTTAGTGTTTAAAGTTGAAACCCTAAATTCATAAATCAAAATGCTAAGGTTGTTTGCATTACATATAAATCTGAATTGAATTGCATTCATATTGATTAATGAAATCGACCAGCATGTAGAAACATAGGAATTCGAATCTGATTGCATTGAAATATCATATGGTCGTGTGGCCTTAATCTCTCTAGCACATGTAGAATCATATATTAGGATTGTTCGCACCATGGTCAATTAGTTTTACATGTCCAATCCTATTGCTTGACTACATGGCCGTGCGGCTTGATTGTTCGCACCATGGTCGATTAGATTGATTGTTTTTCTCATAGATGCGTAAGACAAGTTTGTGGCCGAGCTTGTTATACCATGCGGCCACATGATCACATTGTGAACCTAAATTGAAATGATGATGTGATTCAGATGTCAAAAATCTCAAATAGAGACTACGCAGCCCTTAATCTCTCCGGAGATAACTACTTGCAGTGGGCGCTAGATACAAAGATCAGCTTAAGGTCAAAAGGACTTGGTGATACAATCATCAAGGGCAACAATGAGCCCGATAAGAATCGGTACAGGGCTATAAGTATTATACGCCATCACCTCATTGAAGGTCTAAAAGATCAGTAAATTACGATGGAAAATCCACTAGAGCTTTGGGATGCTTTACAGCATAGATATGATCACCAGAAAACGGTGTTACTCCCAAAGGCTAGAAATGACTGGAAGAATCTAAGATTCATGGATTATAAGTCAGTGGATGAGTACAATTCGGTCTTGTTTAAGACGGTCTCCATGCTGAGACTTTGTGGTGAAGTAGTAACCGAAGAAGAGTTACTCGAGAAAACATTCTCTACGTTTCATTCCTCAAACATAATTCTGCAGCAGCAGTACCGAATGAAAGGCTTTGCCACATACACTGATCTGATTTTGTGCCTGCTACTGGCCGAGGCAAACAATGAGCTCCTGATAAGAACAGTGAAGCTGGACCTGTCGGAACAGCTCCATTACCAGAGGCCAATGAAATTGAAAAGAAAAATCCCAACGAGTGCAATTACATCCAGAATGATAAGAGATCACACGGCAAAGGCCGTGGTGGATACAGGAACCGTGACAATTACTCGAACGGCCGAGATAGGTACTTGGCCGGCCGGAAAGGAAACCACAATAACCGTGGTCGTGGTTCCAATCCCGGCCGTGGCCGAGGCGGTTATGGCCGAGGCCGAGGCGGTATATCCAAACCGTCTTACTCGACCAAATCCGTTTGTCACAGATGTGGGATGAGCAACCATTGGGCCAAGAATTGTAGAACTCCAAAGCACTTATGTGAGCTCTACCAAGAAAGTCTTAAGGACAAGAACCCGGAGGCTCATATGGTCCATGATTCCGGATATGAGGCTGATAAAGAATCCAATGTTGCAAATGACGACCTGATGGATTTTGAGACTTCTGATTGTCTCAAAGACTAAAATTTTTGATACGACTTATTTTATTTCTTTATGAGTGTTTTATGATTGTTTTGGTGTTTTTAATTTTGGTGCTTTCGAACTTTAATAAATGAAAGTTTTGAAGTCTCTGAGAAATAAAATCTTATTTATAGAAATGAATGATGAGATGAGCATACTCGTGGTGGATAGTGGCACAAATCATACAATACTTAGAGACAAAAGATATTTCTTAAATCTCACAATGCAAAGTGCAAACGTACACACCATTGCAGGTGTAGCCGGCCTGATTGAAGGTCACGGCCAGGCTTATGTATTGATGCCTAAGGGCACTCATCTAGAGATCAAAAATGCCTTGTATTCCCCAAGCTCTAAAAGGAGCCTATTGAGTTTCAAGGATATAAGATTGAATGGTTTCCATCTTGAAACATGGGAAGAAGGAAATAAAGAATTCCTTAACATAATTTCGATCACCAAAGGCTATAAAAGGATCCTAGAAACCTTACCTGTAATGTCTACTGGCCTATACTATGCAAAGGTCAGTATGATCGAGGCTAATGCCTGCGACAATTTCACTTTATGGGATAACCGGCTTGGCCATCCCGGTACCAATATGATGTGAAAGTTGATGATAAATTCACAAGGGCACACGTTCAAAGGAGTTGTCCCATACAATCTCACATGTGCAGCATGTGCACAAGGAAAACTCAAAACTAGGCCATCACCAGCCAAAGTTACTAAAGAGATCATAAATTTTCTGGAAAGGATTCAGGGAGACATATGTGGACCAATACACCCACCTAGTGGGACGTTTCGGTATTTCATGGTCCTGATTGATGCATCGACCAGATGGTCGCATGTATGTCTACTGTCCACACGGAACTTGGCATTTACACGCCTGCTTTCTCAGATAATAAGACTGAGAGCACACTTTCCAGACTTTCTTTTAAAGACTATACGTCTAGACAATGCTGGTGAGTTTACGTCCCAGACGTTTAATGACTATTGTATGTCCATGGGGGTAAGTGTAGAACACTCCATGGCACATGTACATACGCAGAACGGCTTGGCCGAGTCATTCATTAAACGTATCCAGCTGATAGCCAGACCATTGCTCATGCGGTCTCAGCTCCCGGTATCAGCGTGGGGACATGCCGTATTACATGCAGCAGAACTGATTCGCATCAGGCCATCTAGTGAGCATAGATATTCGCCATCCCAGTTACTCACGGGTCATGAGCCAGACGTGTCCCACATCAAAACATTTGGATGTGCCGTCTACGTTCCAATTGCTCCACCACAGAGAACGAAAATGGGACCACAAAGGAGGATGAGAATATACGTAGGATATGACTCCCCAAGCATTATAAAGTATCTAGAGCCAACAACCGGTGATTTGTTTAAGGCCAGATACGCAGACTCACAGTTTGATGAGTCCACATATCCGACCTTAGGGGGAGATAACGGCCGGTTGAACAAAGAAATTGAATGGTCTCGACCATCAATATCTTGGCAAGATCCTCGGACTAAAGAATGTGATATGGAAGTCCAAAAGATTATATATCTTCAAAAGCTAGCTAATCAACTGCCAGAATCATTTGCTGACCCAAATAGAGTGACAAAATCGTATATCCCGGCTTGTAATGCACCAATACGAATAGATGTCCAGAAGGGACAAGGTCAAGTAGCTACAGAGTCTAAACAACGTCTCAAACGTGGTAGACCTATTGGTTCCAAAGATAAACAGCCTCGAAAGTCCAAGAGAGGTGCTGGATCCGAGAGCATTAAGGAAACCGTCCAGAACATTGATGGACCGGCCGAGCCGACCCAGACGGTCGAGCCAAGTGAGCCGGCCATGCCAAATAATCCGACCATTCCAAATGATGGGGTTCGGGACGCCGAACTTCATGGGACACAAGGGCCGGACAATCAAGAGATCTCTATAAACTATATAATGTCTGGAACGAAACGGAACAGAAATGATATCGACGTCGATGATATTTTTGCTTATAAAGTAGCACGTGAGATCATGGAAAAAGATGAGGATCTAGAACCCACGTCCATATATGAATGCATGCAAAGATCAGATTGGATCAAATGGAAAGAAGCTATAAACGTGGAGTTAGAATCATTAAAGAAAAGAGGCATTTTTGGCCCTATAACCGTGACACCTAGAGATGTCAAACCAGTGGGATACAAATGGGTCTTTGTGAGAAATGAGAAAGGAGAAGTAGTGAAATACAAAGCACGGCTTGTAGCACAAGGATTCTCACATAGACCAGGAATAGATTATGAGGAAACTTATTCCCCTGTGGTGGACGCAACTACATTATGATACTTGATCAGTCTGGCCGTGAAAGAGAAACTAGATCTGCGCCTAATGGATGTAGTAACTGCGTATATGTACGGTCCACTGGATAATGAAATTCATATGAGAGTTCCAGAGGGTATTGAGCTCAAAGATAAGAAAGGTTCTTGAGAACAGCATTGTATTAAGCTGAATAAAGCCTTATATGGTTTGAAACAATCAGGTCGAATGTGGTACAACAGATTATCAGAGTACCTAATGAAAGAGGGTTATAAGAACGATCCAATAAGTCCATGTATCTTTATAAAGAGATTTGACAGCAAGGGCTTCGTGATTATGTCTGTCTATGTGGACGACCTGAATGTAATTGGAACCCCTGGAGAGATTTCCCAAACGGTCGAATGTCTAAAGAAAGAATTCGAAATGAAAGACTTAGGAAAAACTAAGTTCTGTTTGGGACTGCAATTTGAGTATGTGGATAATGGAATCCTTGTGCATCAAAAGACATATACAGAAAAGATACTCAAGCAGTTCAATATGGACAAGGCTCATTTCTTGTCAAGCCCTATGGTCGTGAGGTCCTTAGACCTAGAGAAGGACCCATTCGGACCAAGGAAGCCGGATGAGGAAATGCTCGGGCCGGAAGTGCCTTATCTAAGTGCCATTGGAGCCTTAATGTATTTGGCTAGTCATACAAGACCGAACATCAGTTTTGCCGTGAGTTTACTGTCTACATTCAGTTCATGTCCGACACTTAGGCACTGGAACGGAATAAAACATATTTTCAGATATCTGCAAGGAACAACCGATCTCGGATTGTTCTATATGAGCCGACCAGGTGATAGCTTGGCCGGGTATGCAGATGCTGGGTACTTATCTGACCCACATAATGCTAGATCTCAGACAGGTTATGTGTTTATACACAGTGGGGCTGCAGTAAGTTGGCGGTCCACGAAACAAACCTTAGTGGCAACATCATCTAATCATGCCGAGATCATAGCCATGTATGAAGCAAGCCGAGAGCTTGTGTGGTTGAGGAACATGACCGGCCATATCCTAAGGGAGAGTGGCTTGGCCGTGGGAAAAGAAAAGGAAGAACCAACGATCATCTATGAGGACAATGCAGCTTGTATAGCTCAGCTCAAAGATGGATACGTTAAGGGAGATAGAACAAAACACATCTTGCCTAAGTTCTTCTTCACCCACGACCTGCAGAAGGCTAAAGAAGTTCAAGTGGTTCAGGTACGGTCCAGTGATAATTCGGCCGATCTGTTCACCAAGTCTCTGCCAACCTCAACGTTCAGGAAGCTGGTTCATCAGATAGGAATGCGCCAGTTGAAGGATCTTCAGTGATGCCTTCATCAGGGGGAGTGTCATGTATTGTACTCTTTTTCCTGTCTACGGTTTCCATTTTTTCCCACCTTGGGTTTTTGGTTTTCCTAGAGAGGTTTTAATAAGGCAACGTCGTGCATGATACAAACCCATATGGTTATGGCATCCAAGGGGGAGTGTTATAAATCATTAAGTGGATGGGCCATAACCAATGACCAAGACAAGGCCCAATCTGTGGCCAAAGGAGGAGAGAGAGAGAGGGTCGTCCGAAGAGAGAGAGTCGGCTCTTGGCCGACTTTAGTCTCAGGACGTTTTCCATTTTTCTCTGTTTTAGATCTTTTCCTATTTCATGTTGTATTAGGTTTTGGATAATTTCATGTTTCCTATACTTTGTAATTCCTATATAAGGAACCTCTATTGTTCATTAATAATACACAGACAGACAGTTTCCCCGTTCTTTTACAACACAAACAAAAAAAAAAGACAATAAACAAACCAAACTACAAATGTAAAAGTTTTCTTAATAACACACAACAATATTCAAAATTAAAAACAGAAGAGATAAACTGAGTCCTGAGATCGATAGTATTGAAATGAAATATATATTCCGACATGAAACAAACTTAAACAAAATAAAATAGTATCTTGACTCTGTCCAATTCCAAACATCAAAGTTAACATAATACGCACTTACAAAATAACAAATGACAACTAAGACGAACATATATCTTGTGTCTTGGCTTGCAACCGTTTAAATTGCTTCTACTGTCACTTTTGGAAGTGTAATCGAGACTCAAACTCACACAAAACTAAACGCTAAACTATAATACTTAAGAATTACTGTTTAAGGATGGACAAACCTCTTTGAAGATAATCCTGTAATTCAATTTCAACAACGATTTGCTGATTTCTCACCACACCTTTTTTATTCATATAAATCTCACAGTTAAACCATTGTTTTCTGCACATTGTAACCTCAATCATAGCTAATTAAGAAACTGATCTAGATGGATCTAAGATTCAATTACTAGTACTAAACACAGACTATATATGTGTCACAGCCCAAACCCATCAAATTTTAAAACTCTAAACGTGTTTTAAGTTAAAACCTTAAAGAATAGTATTTTAGTAATTTTGGATTATCTAAACCCTAAATTCCTTCACCTATATAATTGAGCCATGACCAAAAGTTGATGGAGAGACAAATTTGACGGTGAAGCTCTGCCAAAATCACTAAAAACGTAACGCATCCGTCAACCATCTTGTGTTCCCAAGAGAAATCAGTGCCAAGTTGGTGGTTTTGAGAGATGATATGAACGATATAAGCAAAGAACTCAAGCTGTTTGCTAGATCTCGTTGCAAGGAAGACACAGCTACTTTCAGATCTCAATTACGAGGTAAACTTAATTAGTTATTCGATCTATAAGTTGTGAGAAAATCAGCCTGTTTCTGAAATCTGTTTGGATTGTTTTTCCAGTTCAGAGAGCCATATTGAGAGGAGATTTCCGGTCGCTACAAAAGGATCTAGGTGACGAGATTGGTAGTGTTAGAAATCTGACATTCCCAGATTTTTGTAGCCACCAAGAACACTCAGTTACAACTTACAAGGTAAGCTCCGGAAGTAATCCCATCTTCAATTTGGAGAAAAAATCACTGTTTTCTGAATCTAAAAATTTCAAGTCGTTTATCTAGTTTCACATAGGAGTTTTGTTATAAGGTTTCCCGGAGACCAGAGAGAGTTAGAACGAGAATAAGGTGTTTTTTGGAAAGATCTTGTTGCAATCAGTTGATGGTTTCTTGTTTAGAGGTAAGATCAAATAATTATTTGTGTTGCTTGCTGGCCAAGAATCAGCTTGTTCTATCAAAACCAGAAACCCTAATTCCCTTTGAACGCAAATGCAGTTTCAGATCGCTAGCGTTTCAACCGCTTTATTCGGAATCTACTTTCAACCTTAAGGAAAAGGTGAGGGTGCGATATGCGGATTCTTTGTACTACTAGGCAAGTTGTATTCGTAAATGCTAGGTCTAGGAGACTATTTGTTGTTTAATGATTGATGCATGATAATTATATATGGTGATGATGTTGATTATGATATGGTAGTTAATGATAATGATGTGGCATGATAGTGATGAGTTGTGACATGGTTAAGTATATATTAATTGTGTGAAGTCGGACTGAGGACGAGGACATGGCAATCCCGTCAAAGCCCGTAAACCGGCTGACTAGCCGAAGGTGGCGTACGACCTTTCGAGGTAACGTCCAGCCTTAGTGTCACGTTATTAATAATACTGGAAATGGTTATGTGATGAGAAATGTTTATATGATTAATAAAATTGTGTATTGATATGAATAATGTGATATGTTTGTTGATTGCTTTAATATGTTGGGTGATGAATGTTCTAGGACTAGTATTTTCGCATGCAGATTGTTTAGTAGTGGTAGGAGTCATGTGGGCAGATATGACCATCCTCACTGAATGACTGTGTGTTATTCACCCATTTCCCCTTTTTTGTTTAGTGTATACAGGTGTTTCTTGTTGTTCAAGTTAGGGCACAAGAGTATGATTTGGGGGACGGGCATTACACTATGATGCAATAGAAGAGACTTGCATAGCTAGAACATCTTTACCTAGTGCAGCTAATATATGATACTTTGAATTGTTGATTATTCTCCACCATCTTAAAACACCATTTTAGGTTTTTCACCCAATTCACCCTATTTCTAAGAGGATTGGGTTCGACATTTTACACTCTATCCTTCAAGTATAACTCTAGTTCAATGCTTGCATCCTGAAATCCTAACTCATTCACCATACGCTTGTACAAAGTGTCCATTCTCTCAAGTCCACACTCATTTACTACTTCATCCTGTCAAACAAATCACTTGCCACAAAAGGATTCTTGTCCACTTAGAGATGATGACCCAATTGTTGGATCATTAGATGATGCTCTAAAGCCGTTATACTCTTCAAAAAGTATGTTCGTAACAATACTCATTGAGTCATTGAGCTTATTAGACAGTAGACTCTCTTTTCCATAAAGTTTATCATAGCAAAGACAGGTAAACTTCATTTTTTTCCTCTAGTCAAAAATACTTGCACAAACAACAATATATTAATATCTTTTAGACTTTCTCAATATTTATCAAACTTTGCTCTCATAACCATAGTCTTTGTCCTAATTTTTTCATCCAGGCTATTACTTAATGAACTCAGATTCATTTCTCTAGTTACAGTTTCTTTGTAACACTTATAGGAACTGGCAGAGGTAGATGCATACACAACTAAAGTAGGGTCGTAGAATATTATCAGGAACATTACCATACTCTTTACTTAATCCAATCCTCTGTCATTGGTCGCCCAACTATTTATTTGCCATCAACCTTTTAAAACTATTTTGTATAAATGGACTTTGTTGCAAGAAAAATAAAATACAATCTCATACAAATATAAGCATATGAATTTTTCTTTTTTTTTATTAATTGACATTCTTTATAAAATCCAAAATTTTATATGTTTTACAGTAAAAAATCTATAATTTGGGACTGTTGCATTTTGTTAATTTATAGAGATTAATACATATACAAAAATCATTCTTCAGATTTTTACATTTTAATATATATATATAGTGTTTTGTAAAATAAGAAACGTAGTTGATTTACAGTTTATATATTTATTAACTTTTATAAACTCGAGTTTGATATTATTTTTATTATATTATCAGTGTAAATATAAAAAATAAGTACCATACAATTTAAATATGTTTTAAATATAGTTATACCAAATATTCTCAAAAAAAAATGAAGCGTTAAGAAAATAGAAATAGACTTTATTGAAAAAAATTGGTTGGCAATCGGGGTCCTAATCGGATTCTTGTTCAGGTCCATTCGAGTTTTCGGGTTCATAAATTTCAGCCTCATTCGGATATTATAAAAGTTTGGATTGTTTTGGTTTGGGTTTAATCGGATTTGGTTTAGTTTTAGTTATATTTCCAAGATCTTGTTGAGCCCGAAATATTCTCGGTTGCGGATATCAATATAGTTATTGTTTACAAAAATATTAATTTGTACATGATTAAACTCAATATATTTCCAATATTTTCAGTAAATTTCTGTACGTGGCTTATTTATTGTTGTCCTTTAAAATAACTTTTGAAAACCCGTCTGTCAACCATACAAGACTTGTCTTTAAATGACAACATCGTACATACGATTCATGACAACCCAAAGCCTAGAAACATACATAATAAAATATACACAGTTAAATTAACAACTAGTAACTCTATAAATATAAAAACAAAACACTATTTAAACTTTAAAACATTGTTTAAAATTTAAAACCAAACTTATTCATAATTGAACTTCACATACAATTTTTAAAACATAAAAACATTAATATTGACAAAAACCAAAAATACATATTAGACTAAGTATTTGAGTTAGTTAATCATGTAATAGACAATAATTGTAGGACTGTACTTCTAGCTTTGGGAATTAGTTTTCGGCCCATTTGAATATCTGGAGAAAAAATCTATCAATGGACTGTACTTCTAGCTTTGGGAACGTTGTAGTGGGAACGGCCTTTGTGGACAAGTCAGTCGGGATTGTCGCATGACCGTACATACTCGATGTCCACCTCTTCATTTTTCTCGAGCTCCCTTATGTATGAAAAAAAATCTCGGAGGGATATGATTTGTTCTGTCGCTTTTGATGTAGCCTTTTTTGAGTTGAGCGACACAAGCCGAATTGTTTTCAAATATTTTTGTCGGCTCTTTTTCGTTGACTATTCCGCTTAATTCTTATATGTTGTGACTCATTGACCGAAGCCAAACATATTCTCGACATGCTTTGAAGAAGTCGAAACCTAGGATCGTTTCTCGGAACGTTATGTAATCATGGTTTCACCAATTGTAAAACCATATCCAGTTTGTGTTCGACTTTATAAATATCATGTATCTGCAAAACCATACCAAACTCGGATATATTCTCGACGCCGTTCTAATTTCGATGAATAGAAAATGAGCTGTATCTTGCAAAGACATTAGTGTCTAAAAGTATATTTAATCAAATACAACTCGCAAGACATATACGCTCACATATGCTTTATTACCATTAGCATCTCCAAAGTACTTATTTATATAAGATCTTACCAGGATCTTTTAAAACAACATCTCTTTTAACATCGAGAGATCTATTTATCATTGGAGTACTCAAAGGAGTCGCTTTATTCATACAAAGGCATTTCAATAACCTTTTCGTATAGTTTGATTGATGCACAAATATTCCTTCTCGGAGATGCTCTATCTGGAGCCCAAGACAAAACTTTTTCTTGCCGAGATCTTTCATTTCGAACTCCTCTTTTATATGAGTTCGAGCAGCATCAACCTCCTTTTGAGTTCCAATTATGTACAGGTCATCTATATATACAGCAATGATCACAAAGCCAGATGACGATTTCTTTATAATCCATATAGTGATCGCTGTAACTGACCGAACAAATCTCCCTGGATTTTTCTTTCAATGCCCTTGGCATTTTCAATTCATCAGGGAGTTTCATATATATATAAATATCGTTATCCAACGATCCATACAAATACGCAGTCACAACGTCCATGAGATGCATTTTAAGATTTTTAGACGTCGTTAGGCTCATCAAAATCTAAAAGTAATTGCATCCATTACCGGGAAATACGTTTCCTCAAAATTAATTCCCGGTCTTTGAGAAAAACCTTGGGCAACTAATCAGGTTTTATATCGTGTTACTTTTCTCACGAATACCCACTTATACCCAACAAGATTTATATTCTCAGGCGTTATGACTATCGGTCCAAAGACATTCCGTTTATTTAGGGAGAATAATTCAATTTGAATGGCCTTCTGCCACTCTTCCCAATCATGTCTTTTTAACATTCCAAAATGGACCTTGGATCGGGACCATCACTTTTATGATCGATCTCTTTGGACAGAAAAACAGAACATTCCATCAACATCTTTTATCTTATAACTTTTCATCAAGGGTGTAGTTGATGGAAATCTCATACTTTTCTGTTCCCTTTTCGTCATCTGGATCATCTTTATTTGGTTTATCTTGACCATTTTCATCTATGCCTTCTTTCAGACATTTTTCAGTATCAGGTTCTTCTGGAACCTTTCCACTTATGTCTTCTTTCAGACATCTTTCAATATCAAGTTCTTTTGGAACCTTACCATTTATGCCTTCTTTCAGACATCTTTCAGTATCAGGTTCTCTTTGAACCTTTCCACTTATGTCTTCTTTCAGATATTTTTCAGTATCAGGTTCTTTAGGAACCTTGCAACTTTTCTCAACCAATTTCTTTCGGGGATTTTTATCTCTAGAACCCGCTAGTCTCCCCTTCTTTAACTGAACCCTAGGTTCATTTATTTTGTTACCATCACTTTGTTCTTTAGGAACATCAACTCTTGATGGAACATTTTCAGCGGGTATATCATGCCGTATCTGTGAGCACATCTGGTAACTGGTTTGCAAATGCACAATTTTCTGAACTTCCAGCTCTCATTGATACATAGGGGGATCAAGGTGTAACAGCGACTATGTACACCATGTAACCTCTTTAGGAATTTCTCAAATTCCTCCCCCTAACGTTAGAAATTCATCCTCATTAAAATGGCAATCGGCAAATCGTGCCGTAAGCATATCACCAGTTACCGGTTCAAGATACCTTATATACGGCTTGTTCTAACTCTTCCAGAGTTTTATACATTTCCGAGAGCATCTTTAACTCTCCAGGGACTTCTAAATATCAAGATGCAACTCAAGTCGTTTTTGTCCTGCCAGACATTTCAATATATTGCATCTATTTTAAATTTTCTCTAGTGACCTCGGAACAAGCCGTTTTTCATACCTCAAGGTCATCTTTCATTTCATTCTCTGGAGAACTATACCTTGGACTTTTGGTCCAAAAATCTCTCGTTTTTCTAACGAGCTTTATATCAAATTGATGGCCAATCAATTCACTCTACCCTCATACATAGAGGTAGATTCATAATCCTTATTTATATAGCGTTTTTTCATTTATTGTCGACAATCTATTTTATCTTTGATTCCATCTTTTTACTCGTACTGATATGGTTAATCGAGATCTCTTTATCATCATCGATGATTTACCCAGGTACCTGACTGTAATATTAACCATATCAACGGTCTCTTCACGAGATTCATCCTCTATTCATATATTTGCTCCTTTTCGAAGACTCTTTGGAACCAAAGTGGTATATCATGTCTCTAGCGTACCATAGACTCATATATCGTCCTTTTAGGACACTATTTTCTTATTGGAGCATTTTCAGCTGGAATATGAGATTTCATTATTTCATCAAAATGTCTGGCAGACATTTTGTAAATGGATTATCCTAATTTTCATTGTAATCCATTTCACATATCTTATTCCATCAGCTTATCATATGCTTCTAGCAAACTTGCGAGCATATTTCTAATTATCCATATACTTTATCCCTCTGGATTGTATATGTCTTTATTACATGCACAACTGCATTACACCCGATCATGGGGATCATCTTACTTGAATTTACTTTATCAAGTTCTTTTTCAAGTGTGAACATAATTTTTCAATGTTCCACTCACTAGGATTCTTTAATTCTCTCCCTCGAGATGATGACACTACATATCTAAAATCTCGTACTGAATCCCACTCTAGAACCAATAACATATTCAGATTTCCCATTTGGGACGAATTATGTTTCAAATCCTTTAGAGTAAGATCCTAATTTGGGGTTTGCTTAAAGAAATCACATATTGTGAACTTGTTTGATGATTCATCATCCATGGTGCTTTCCTTTATTTTCTTGACATGCTATATGTGAAAAACTTCTGGTTTTTCAACATTTCACAATAATGTCAATAACATTATTGGAGATGACTATATATCAGTAAACTTCAGGTTTACCACTCATTTATAATTTTGCTTTTTTTTTCTTATGCATGTCTTTTCATCATAAACTCTTCTAGAGCCAATAATATGTTTATATTACTAGATAATATACTTACTTAATATGAGAGAGGAAAGATATTTGTTACCTTTAGTAGTCATGACGATGACCCAATACCTGTCAGGTATATTTATCTCCATCCTAAATCTTAAAATCTTATTCAGGAAGATAATTTTCATATCACATCGATATTTTATTTTCATTTTCTGGACCAACCAGAAAATCTGAATCATCAAGATGAGTATTCAAGTTATGAAAAATGGTTCGGGCTTATAAGAGACGAAGTTTAATATACTTCCTTTCTCTTTTTCTTTTTGATTCTTGATATAGATCGGCTAAATATTTGGCGTACGACAACTACGTACCCAATTTTCTTTCTGGCCGTATCTATAGCAAACCTTTTTTGTTTGCCTTTTATCACCCGACCACTTTCATTTTTCGTGGAAGTTCTAATTATTTCATATGGACGGATTCTTCTTCCTCGTCCTCTTCCACGACCATGATAGCGGCTTCTACCGCATCCACACCCTTGTCCTTTTCAAGAAGGACCGACTTGATGGTTTAGTATCATGAGTTTCTTTTCTTTTCAATTCTCACGGAGGATTTACATCAACTCCAACAATTTGGTGAATCCTTTTTTTCAAGGATTTGATTATTGAAAGATCTTCTAGATCTTTCTCATGATACACCTCATCTTATAAACCATCATTAAAATGGTGTAAATTATCATGGCTTATCTTTTTCTTATCCGATATAGTTTCAGCTTATCGATGATTTCTCAAATCTCATTTTCTCTCAGGTGCATCTTTGCACCCACTGCCCAAGTCTTAAAATAATTTCTCGTAATATTAAGGGCATTTATTTTGAGCTTTGTAAAATTTGACATGATAACCGTATTCATAGAATAATAATATACAAAGACGGAAATTTAAATGCATAATTTAAATGCAGAAATTAAAGGCATAAAATAAAAGCATAACTTAAATTGCAGAAATTTAAATAGCATAAATAAAATTAGAGGCTTAGCCTACCACATGATCCGAGGAGTCTTAGACTACCATATTGATCATTTTTCAAAGTCCGAGGAGACATGGTCTACCATTTTGACTTTTACTTATTTCAAGGTCCGAGGAGACTTAGTCTGCCATTTTTGACCTTTATTTTTTTTTTTATTCACGGAGGCAACGCCTACCACGTGTTTCTCTGATCGTGAAGGCATAGCCTACCATAACGATCAGTCGGGGAAGGCAACGCCTACCATCCTGAAAATAAACGGAGAAGGTCTAGCCTCTCACTCCGGAACAATAATAAAATTTAAATAAATTAAGTATATTGAAACACATAAATTTAAACATTACCTCGACTGGTTTAAGAACTTTCGGATTGATAAACCTCAGTTGGCCAGAGCTTCGTGCTGATAACGTGTTGTAAAAATATAAAGATGAACTATATATATTAAAGAGTGAGAGAAGTTCGATGTGTACGAGAGAGAGTAGAAGACTTTTGGTCTCAGTTTATGTGTTGAATATATATTATATAAGTATTGTGTATGAAGTGATCTACGAAAGAGAGAGGAACTAAACTTAGTGAACTCTTATCCATCTCTTTAATTTGATGAGCCAACATGATATTTATAGAGAAGGTAAGTCGGCTAATTTTACCCCCTCGTGAAGTAATTATTATTTAAATAGATACACAAATATCTCAAAATGAATAAGCATTATCTTACCTTTAACACTCCCCCTTGATTATTCATTTTGTATTACGTAGTGCCTCGTTAAAAACTTAGTCATGGAAAATCCCAATGGGACAAAAACCATGACAGGAAAAAAAGAGTACACTGTCGTAATCTCCCCCTGAGAATAGTGGACCTAGCTTTCTCATCACAGGTCATATAAATGCCGCATTCCGATACCATAGACGTATTTTCGGAACGTTGTAGTGGGAAGGGCCTTTGTGGACAAGTCAGTCGGGATTGTCGCATGACCGTACATACTCGATGTCCACCTCTTTATTTTTCTCGAGCTCCCTTATGTATGAAAAAAATCTCAGAGGGATATGATTTGTTCTGTCGCTTTTGATGTAGCCTTCTTTGAGTTGAGCGACACAAGCCAAATTGTTTTCAAATATTTTTGTCGGCTCTTTTTTGTTGACTATTCCGCTTAATTCTTATATGTTGTGACTCATTGACCGAAGCCAAACATATTCTCGACATGCTTTGAAGAAGTCGAAACCTAGGATCGTTTCTCGGAACGTTATGTAATCATGGTTTCACCAATTGTAAAACCATATCCAGTTTGTGTTCGACTTTATAAATATCATGTATCTGCAAAACCATACCAAACTCGGATATATTCTCGACGCCGTTCTAATTTCGATGAATAGAAAATGAGCTGTATCTTGCAAAGACATTAGTGTCTAAAAGTATATTTAATCAAATACAACTCGCAAGACATATACGCTCACATATGCTTTATTACCATTAGCATCTCCAAAGTACTTATTTATATAAGATCTTACCAGGATCTTTTAAAACAACATCTCTTTTAACATCGAGAGATCTATTTATCATTGGAGTACTCAAAGGAGTCGCTTTATTCATACAAAGGCATTTCAATAACCTTTTCGTATAGTTTGATTGATGCACAAATATTCCTTCTCGGAGATGCTCTATCTGGAGCCCAAGACAAAACTTTTTCTTGCCGAGATCTTTCATTTCGAACTCCTCTTTTATATGAGTTCGAGCATCATCAACCTCCTTTTGAGTTCCAATTATGTACAGGTCATCTATATATACAGCAATGATCACAAAGCCAGATGACGATTTCTTTATAATCCATATAGTGATCGCTGTAACTGACCGAACAAATCTCCCTGGATTTTTCTTTCAATGCCCTTGGCATTTTCAATTCATCAGGGAGTTTCATATATATATATAAATATCGTTATCCAACGATCCATACAAATACGCAGTCACAACGTCCATGAGATGCATTTTAAGATTTTTAGACGTCGTTAGGCTCATCAAAATCTAAAAGTAATTGCATCCATTACCGGGAAATACGTTTCCTCAAAATTAATTCCCGGTCTTTGAGAAAAACCTTGGGCAACTAATCAGGTTTTATATCGTGTTACTTTTCTCACGAATACCCACTTATACCCAACAAGATTTATATTCTCAGGCGTTATGACTATCGGTCCAAAGACATTCCGTTTATTTAGGGAGAATAATTCAATTTGAATGGCCTTCTGCCACTCTTCCCAATCATGTCTTTTTAACATTCCAAAATGGACCTTGGATCGGGACCATCACTTTTATGATCGATCTCTTTGGACAGAAAAACAGAACATTCCATCAACATCTTTTATCTTATAACTTTTCATCAAGGGTGTAGTTGATGGAAATCTCATACTTTTCTGTTCCCTTTTCGTCATCTGGATCATCTTTATTTGGTTTATCTTGACCATTTTCATCTATGCCTTCTTTCAGACATTTTTCAGTATCAGGTTCTTCTGGAACCTTTCCACTTATGTCTTCTTTCAGACATCTTTCAATATCAAGTTCTTTTGGAACCTTACCATTTATGCCTTCTTTCAGACATCTTTCAGTATCAGGTTCTCTTTGAACCTTTCCTCTTATGTCTTCTTTCAGATATTTTTCAGTATCAGGTTCTTTAGGAACCTTGCAACTTTTCTCAACCAATTTCTTTCGGGGATTTTTATCTCTAGAACCCGCTAGTCTCCCCCTCTTTAACTGAACCCTAGGTTCATTTATTTTGTTACCATCACTTTGTTCTTTAGGAACATCAACTCTTGATGGAACATTTTCAGCGGGTATATCATGCCGTATCTGTGAGCACATCTGGTAACTGGTTTGCAAATGCACAATTTTCTGAACTTCCAGCTCTCATTGATACATAGGGGGATCAAGGTGTAACAGCGACTATGTACACCATGTAACCTCTTTAGGAATTTCTCAAATTCCTCCCCCTAACGTTAGAAATTCATCCTCATTAAAATGGCAATCGGCAAATCGTGCCGTAAGCATATCACCAGTTACCGGTTCAAGATACCTTATATACGGCTTGTTCTAACTCTTCCAGAGTTTTATACATTTCCGAGAGCATCTTTAACTCTCCAGGGACTTCTAAATATCAAGATGCAACTCAAGTCGTTTTTGTCCTGCCAGACATTTCAATATATTGCATCTATTTTAAATTTTCTCTAGTGACCTCGGAACAAGCCGTTTTTCATACCTCAAGGTCATCTTTCATTTCATTCTCTGGAGAACTATACCTTGGACTTTTGGTCCAAAAATCTCTCGTTTTTCTAACGAGCTTTATATCAAATTGATGGCCAATCAATTCACTCTACCCTCATACATAGAGGTAGATTCATAATCCTTATTTATATAGCGTTTTTTCATTTATTGTCGACAATCTATTTTATCTTTGATTCCATCTTTTTACTCGTACTGATATGGTTAATCGAGATCTCTTTATCATCATCGATGATTTACCCAGGTACCTGACTGTAATATTAACCATATCAACGGTCTCTTCACGAGATTCATCCTCTATTCATATATTTGCTCCTTTTCGAAGACTCTTTGGAACCAAAGTGGTATATCATGTCTCTAGCGTACCATAGACTCATATATCGTCCTTTTAGGACACTATTTTCTTATTGGAGCATTTTCAGCTGGAATATGAGATTTCATTATTTCATCAAAATGTCTGGCAGACATTTTGTAAATGGATTATCCTAATTTTCATTGTAATCCATTTCACATATCTTATTCCATCAGCTTATCATATGCTTCTAGCAAACTTGCGAGCATATTTCTAATTATCCATATACTTTATCCCTCTGGATTGTATATGTCTTTATTACATGCACAACTGCATTACACCCGATCATGGGGATCATCTTACTTGAATTTACTTTATCAAGTTCTTTTTCAAGTGTGAACATAATTTTTCAATGTTCCACTCACTAGGATTCTTTAATTCTCTCCCTCGAGATGATGACACTACATATCTAAAATCTCGTACTGAATCCCACTCTAGAACCAATAACATATTCAGATTTCCCATTTGGGACGAATTATGTTTCAAATCCTTTAGAGTAAGATCCTAATTTGGGGTTTGCTTAAAGAAATCACATATTGTGAACTTGTTTGATGATTCATCATCCATGGTGCTTTCCTTTATTTTCTTGACATGCTATATGTGAAAAACTTCTGGTTTTTCAACATTTCACAATAATGTCAATAACATTATTGGAGATGACTATATATCAGTAAACTTCAGGTTTACCACTCATTTATAATTTTGCTTTTTTTTTCTTATGCATGTCTTTTCATCATAAACTCTTCTAGAGCCAATAATATGTTTATATTACTAGATAATATACTTACTTAATATGAGAGAGGAAAGATATTTGTTACCTTTAGTAGTCATGACGATGACCCAATACCTGTCAGGTATATTTATCTCCATCCTAAATCTTAAAATCTTATTCAGGAAGATAATTTTCATATCACATCGATATTTTATTTTCATTTTCTGGACCAACCAGAAAATCTGAATCATCAAGATGAGTATTCAAGTTATGAAAAATGGTTCGGGCTTATAAGAGACGAAGTTTAATATACTTCCTTTCTCTTTTTCTTTTTGATTCTTGATATAGATCGGCTAAATATTTGGCGTACGACAACTACGTACCCAATTTTCTTTCTGGCCGTATCTATAGCAAACCTTTTTTGTTTGCCTTTTATCACCCGACCACTTTCATTTTTCGTGGAAGTTCTAATTATTTCATATGGACGGATTCTTCTTCCTCGTCCTCTTCCACGACCATGATAGCGGCTTCTACCGCATCCACACCCTTGTCCTTTTCAAGAAGGACCGACTTGATGGTTTAGTATCATGAGTTTCTTTTCTTTTCAATTCTCACGGAGGATTTACATCAACTCCAACAATTTGGTGAATCCTTTTTTTCAAGGATTTGATTATTGAAAGATCTTCTAGATCTTTCTCATGATACACCTCATCTTATAAACCATCATTAAAATGGTGTAAATTATCATGGCTTATCTTTTTCTTATCCGATATAGTTTCAGCTTATCGATGATTTCTCAAATCTCATTTTCTCTCAGGTGCATCTTTGCACCCACTGCCCAAGTCTTAAAATAATTTCTCGTAATATTAAGGGCATTTATTTTGAGCTTTGTAAAATTTGACATGATAACCGTATTCATAGAATAATAATATACAAAGACGGAAATTTAAATGCATAATTTAAATGCAGAAATTAAAGGCATAAAATAAAAGCATAACTTAAATTGCAGAAATTTAAATAGCATAAATAAAATTAGAGGCTTAGCCTACCACATGATCCGAGGAGTCTTAGACTACCATATTGATCATTTTTCAAAGTCCGAGGAGACATGGTCTACCATTTTGACTTTTACTTATTTCAAGGTCCGAGGAGACTTAGTCTGCCATTTTTGACCTTTATTTTTTTTTTTATTCACGGAGGCAACGCCTACCACGTGTTTCTCTGATCGTGAAGGCATAGCCTACCATAACGATCAGTCGGGGAAGGCAACGCCTACCATCCTGAAAATAAACGGAGAAGGTCTAGCCTCTCACTCCGGAACAATAATAAAATTTAAATAAATTAAGTATATTGAAACACATAAATTTAAACATTACCTCGACTGGTTTAAGAACTTTCGGATTGATAAACCTCAGTTGGCCAGAGCTTCGTGCTGATAACGTGTTGTAAAAATATAAAGATGAACTATATATATTAAAGAGTGAGAGAAGTTCGATGTGTACGAGAGAGAGTAGAAGACTTTTGGTCTCAGTTTATGTGTTGAATATATATTATATAAGTATTGTGTATGAAGTGATCTACGAAAGAGAGAGGAACTAAACTTAGTGAACTCTTATCCATCTCTTTAATTTGATGAGCCAACATGATATTTATAGAGAAGGTAAGTCGGCTAATTTTACCCCCTCGTGAAGTAATTATTATTTAAATAGATACACAAATATCTCAAAATGAATAAGCATTATCTTACCTTTAACACTCCCCCTTGATTATTCATTTTGTATTACGTAGTGCCTCGTTAAAAACTTAGTCATGGAAAATCCCAATGGGACAAAAACCATGACAGGAAAAAAAGAGTACACTGTCGTAATCTCCCCCTGAGAATAGTGGACCTAGCTTTCTCATCACAGGTCATATAAATGCCGCATTCCGATACCATAGACGTATTTTCGGAACGTTGTAGTGGGAAGGGCCTTTGTGGACAAGTCAGTCGGGATTGTCGCATGACCGTACATACTCGATGTCCACCTCTTTATTTTTCTCGAGCTCCCTTATGTATGAAAAAAATCTCAGAGGGATATGATTTGTTCTGTCGCTTTTGATGTAGCCTTCTTTGAGTTGAGCGACACAAGCCAAATTGTTTTCAAATATTTTTGTCGGCTCTTTTTTGTTGACTATTCCGCTTAATTCTTATATGTTGTGACTCATTGACCGAAGCCAAACATATTCTCGACATGCTTTGAAGAAGTCGAAACCTAGGATCGTTTCTCGGAACGTTATGTAATCATGGTTTCACCAATTGTAAAACCATATCCAGTTTGTGTTCGACTTTATAAATATCATGTATCTGCAAAACCATACCAAACTCGGATATATTCTCGACGCCGTTCTAATTTCGATGAATAGAAAATGAGCTGTATCTTGCAAAGACATTAGTGTCTAAAAGTATATTTAATCAAATACAACTCGCAAGACATATACGCTCACATATGCTTTATTACCATTAGCATCTCCAAAGTACTTATTCATATAAGATCTTACCAGGATCTTTTAAAACAACATCTCTTTTAACATCGAGAGATCTATTTATCATTGGAGTACTCAAAGGAGTCGCTTTATTCATACAAAGGCATTTCAATAACCTTTTCGTATAGTTTGATTGATGCACAAATATTCCTTTATTTGTGAACAGTATTGATCGATAACCTTTTCGTATAGTTTGATAAATGCCGAATTCCGATAATCTTTTCGTATAGTTTGATCGAACACATTCTAGAAAAAAGTGAACAGTATTGTTTTCACAGTTGAATTATTTTGACTTTTATCTTCCATATGGTTTTGAAAGCTTTCGAATTGATACATGTCATTTTAATGTCTTTATTCGTATACTTAAGGAAAACCTACATTTTTGTAATTTAAAGTTGTTTTAAAAAATTCAAAATATAACATATAAGAAAAAATCTAACATATAAGAAAAATATAAAATATAAGGTGTCCTCATTTTTGTACTTTAAATTCGTTTTTAAAAAAAAATATAACATATAAGGTTTCCTCATTTTTATAATTTTAAAAAATTCAAAATATAACATATAAGAAAAAATATAATTTTTTTATTATATGGTTAATGGTATTGTTTATTTTTTTTTAATAATATAAAATTAAACAAAATGAAGAAGGATGCAAAAATTGTTATCAAATCTTTATTATTCATAATCATTAATTGCCATATATGTATATAATATTAGGTAATTTCGTAGCTTTTATTTAGGGAAAGAATACACACTTCTTATATTTTAGGTTAATATAATGTTCTCTAGTGGACATTAAACAAATTATGACATAAAAACCTTATTTTTCCCCTCGAACACATTCTTGAAAAAGTGAACAGTATTGTTTTTACATTTGATTTATTTTGACTTTTATCTTACATATGGTTTTGAAAGCTTTCAAATCAACCTTCGAACTGATACATGTCTTAATGTAGTCGTATAACACATTTTTGGTCGTTTTAAAAAATTCAAAATATAACATATAAGAAAAATCAAACATATAATAAAAATATAACATATAAGGTGTTCTCATTTTTGTATTTTAAAGTCGTTTTAAAAAAATATATAACATATAAGGTTTCCTCATTTTTGTAATTTAAAATCATTTTAAAAAATTCAAAATATAACATATATAAGAAAACATCTAATTTTTTTATTATATGGTTAATGTGATTGTTTATTTTTTTAAAAAATATATAAAATTAAACAAAAATGAAGAAGGATGCAAAAATTGTTATCAAATCTTTATTATTCATAATCATCAATTGTCATATATATGTAAATCATATTAGGTAATTTTGTAACTTTTATTTAAGGAAAGAATACACACTTCTTATATTTTAGGTTAATATAATGTTCTCTAGTGAACATTAAACAAATTATGACATAAAAACCTTATGTTTTCCATCGAACACATTTTTGAAAAAAGTTAACAGTAGTGTTTCTATAGTTAAATTATTTTGAATTTTATCTTGCATATGGTTTTGAAAGCTTTCAAATCAACCATCGAATTCATACATGTCATTTTAATGTTTTTAGTCGTTTATTTAAGGTAAACTTACATTTTTGTAATTTAAAGCCGTTTTAAAAAAATTCAAAATATAACATATAAAAAAATTCTAACATATAAGAAAAATATAACATACAAGGTGTCCTAATTTTTGTATTTTAAAGTCATTTAAAAAATATATATATAACATATAAGGTTTCCTCATTTTGTAATTTAAAGTCATTTTAAAAAATTCAAAATATAACATATAAGAAAAAATCTAATTTTTTTATTAATGGTTAATGTGATTGTTTAATTTTTTTAATAATATAAATTTAAACAAAAATGAAGAAGTATGCAAAAATTGTTATCAAATCTTTATTATTCATAATCATTAATTGCCATATATATGTAAATCATATTAGGTTATTTCGTAGCTTTTATTTAAGGAAAGAATACACACTTCCTATATTTTAGGTTAATATAATGTTCTCTAGTGTTATATAATTATAAAATAATGTGACATCATTAGATTAAACTATATTTTATATTAGATGCTCTAGAATTCTTTGAAATAGAATTTAGAAGGCATTTAGAGTGCCACCTACGATTTGAGGTTTTTTTTTAATTAATACAAAATTAAGGTTCTAATTTTTCAATTGTTTTTCAATTAATATATAGGGGATAGTTACACAAATATCCCAAAATAGATAAGCATTATCTTATATTTAACACTTTTCTATTTTTCTTTTAAATTTCGTTTCCCTTTTTCGGAGGTGTTTATGAAAAAGGGATTGTTTGCCTGTGAGACACCGTCTAAACTATTAAAACAGGAAGTACATTTTGTACTTACCCCAGACTTTTCCTACATATTTACGATCTTCTGCCACTGAATCCAAAACACAGTCGTTTTCTTGAAAACTTTTAGATTCTGGGTACCTCCATCCGATAATTACTCAATTCTAAGCCGCATTCTTTTGCCACTTCCGACTAGGTCTCAGAAACCTATAATTGAATCGAGGGTTTATGTATAACATCGATTTAGATATTTACAAGAAAATTGTAACAATTTAAAAGGTGTGATTATAGGATGGTTGCTTTTGTTGGTTTGATTTGCCATGTAAATATGTTCAATTCACCATCGACGCTGGGACAGGGTCGGTTTCATCTCTTTGTTTCAATACAGGTTTTATCTCTTTTCTTGGTTCTCTTTCCCTAACAATTTCATCTTTTTGTTTCAAGTGGTGATACGTTTTTTTATTTATTGATTCAAGTAACAAGAACATTCTCTATTTTTCTTATGGAAACAGAGAAACTTATCAATGGAAGTAGATTCTATGAGTGAAATCGAAGGAGAAAGTGATAATAATAGTTTGAAAATACATGTTCATCATGACAGGAAATTGCTGACTGGTTTATATAAAGAATTAGAGGAAGAAAGAAGCGCTTCAGTGGATGCATTTATAGATGTGAGTGTATTATATAATATACTTTCTAGATTCCACTGACATGGTATTTCTGTCCAGCATAGGCTGGTAAGGGAGTTTTACTCTGAGAAAAAGATAAAAATAGCACTAAATCAAGTTTTTGTTCTTTAACTAGCATTCAAGGTCAAAAGTCACAAAAATAGCACTTAATATTTTATCAAAAGTCACAAACTTAGGGTTTAGAGTTAAAGGGTGGAGTTTAGGATTTAGGGTTTAGGGTTTAGAGTTTAGGGTTTAGGGTTTAGGATTTAGGGTTTAGGGTTTAGGGTTTAGAGTTTAGGGTTTAAGGTTTAGAGTTTAGGGTTTATGGTTTAGGGTTTAGGGTTTAGAGTTTAGGGTTTAGGGTTTAGAGTTGAGAAATGATGTTTTGGGGATAAGATTTCAAATTTTGAAAAATAAAAAAAATTAAAATTTTCAAAGGATAAACTTAGAAATGTGCTATTTTGGTCATTTTAGTTTTTGAATGCTATTTTTGTGATATAAACTTAGAAAGGTGCTATTTTGGAGATTTGCCCTTTTACTTTTATCAATGCTTTTTATATGCCTCAGGTTCGTGATGCTATAATAGGCATAATGATTAGCTGTTTAGGCAAGCTCAGTTGAAAGCTCTGTCTCAGTTCACATCCATAAGGTGGTTTCTCTTTTATGATCAACCCATACAAATCTAGGATAGAAAAAAAAACACATATGATGGTGCAGCCCCTGTCTTATTTGTTAAGTAATATACTTTCTAGCTTCCACTGACATGGTATTTCTGTCCAACATAGGCTGGTAAGGGAGGTGAACTGGCACACGAGGAAACAATGATTATAATCGGAGCCCTGGGTTTAAGGGAGAAGGTAAGGATTTTTATTAGCCATACATTCATACGGATCTGAATGAGTTATGGTCTACATGAAATGGTTTGCTTATGATATTTGTTGCAGGATACTGCGAATGGAGGACGACTGACTTACTGATGCTTACTTTCATTTTGTCGTCATCCAGTTTGGAACATACTTAACTTTCACTGCTTTCGAGATTACTTCCACTGGTTTCATTCATACGCTTCCATTTCTTGGAAGTTCAGAGTGGTGAGGATAATCAACAAAACTATATACTAATATATAAGTTGATGCAATAAATTATTGACATTGTACACATTATTTTAAGGCACCAAGAAAAATATGCCAAATTATCGTTAATTTTTATTTTAAAAAACTTCAAGATTTTTCAAAATATGTTTCTTTCAAAAACAAAAAGGAAATAAATATTAAATTTACTAAACAAAAATGAAAAAAAAAAAATTAAGGAACCAGTTTGATATATCACAAACTGGCTAAACCACTACTCTTACTAATTGGTTCCTTTTCATTTAGAAACTGAGCTGTAAAAAATTGAATTTGAGTGAAGGGTTATGGAAATGTATTGGACTCGAGTAAAATTGATGTTTGGGTTCAAAGAATTTTGCAATGACAAATTTTCTTTTGATGGACTATATGTTTATCATACACAATAGTCAAAGAGTTGTGATTCTTTATTTCTGTATGCATGAGATAACGACTACATGCACGTCAATTAATTTGATATACTAGGTCTATAGGTAAATTTAAAATTTCCAGAAAAAACTATCTCTCACAAGCAATGACTACGAGTCATATGAATTGACTTTCAAGTAAGTCAAATATGCAAATCACAAAGTAAATGATATTCACAATCTATTCTTTTAAAGCTGAAGTACAAAGTAATACTTGCCTTAATTTTAAGTGATTTTTTACATATTTTCATTTCTTTTTAAATTAATTATAACCACTTCATTAACTGTATTTTCTAATTAATTAAGCTTCATTTATTATAGAGTACAAAATAGAACTTACCTATTTTTAAGTGTTTTTATTACATCTTTTACATCTCATTTTTCACTTTTCCTAAATACTTTATTAATTATATTTACCATGATAACTGAAAACATTTATTTTACGTGTTAACCAAAATAATTATGACAAGAATTCAACCGACCCATTCGGGTACAAATCATTTTTTGTATCGGATTTTTAGGTTTAAAATTAAACTTTGTTTGGATATTATAAATTTTCAGACGGAGTTTGGATTTCGATCCTTCTGGGTCCGAATAATTTTGTAGGAATCTAAAATATCCAAATAACTTATATTTTTAGAAATGCCATTAAACAATTTATAAAAATGTAAAAATTAACATCCGCACGGGTGTGCGGATCAAACTCTAGTTAGTCTTCTTCTTACGTTCAACTGCTTCGTCCGGTTTTCTTGTGAAGCAACTTTTACTATTTTAACTTCCAGCAATTAAATCATATTCTAACATTTGTCCCAAAAAAAAATTAAAAGTAATCGTACACTAACCAATAAGATTGTGTTATTTCATATTTAGTATATACCTTCTAAATATATATATATAGTCAAATTATATTATGTTTTAAAATCAAAAATAATAATTAAATAAAAATAGTACTAGTAGAAAAAAATGATTTTTTAATATTTTTGACGATGTCAGTAAATATTAAATCCTAGATCTTAAATCATTAGGTAAACTTTAAACTCTTGGGTAAATTGTAAACCTTTGGATAAATTCTAAACTCCTTTGGATAAATTCTAATAAATCATAGAGTTTAAAATTTATCCAAAGATTTAGGATTTATAACAAAGTTTAGGGTTTAGCAATCTCATATAGGGTTTATGGTTTAGGATTTAAGGTTTAGTAAATAAAATTAAGGTTTATAATTTACCCATGGATTTAGGATCTAAGGGTTTAGATTTTAGGGTTTAGTGTTTTGATGACGGTATTAAAAATGTTTTATAAAAAATTCTTTTTTTTCGTAGTTACTATTATTTTTTATTATTTTTATCTTTTTATTTTAAAAACATAATATATCTTAGTATATTTTGTTTTTTTAAATAACAAATATTGAAAGTATAAGGGTCCGACTGGTGACCATCCGGGAAACAAGAGGAACGAATAAAAAAGGAATGTACGGGAATAAAATACCAGGAATGAAAAGGAATGGTTATTCCTTATCAAATTTGACAAGGAATAATTTTGTTCTTTAATTCTCTACAAAAAAGGGAATGAAAGGGAATGAGAGGAAATTATTATTCCTTGTGAATGGTAATTTTTTTTAGGAACGTCAGGGAATACATTATTCCTCGTCGTTCCCTGGTCACCATTCATACCCTAAGTTTATCGTATGGCTCTTATTTTAATTAGTTCGAAGGGTTTGACACCATTAGTCTTCCTCTACATTCTTCGAGTTCCTTCCTTCTTCAGGCAAAGTGTAACCCTAAAGTTCCCGAGTTTTTTACTCAATATCTTCGTCACTCCTCATGCTGAAGCTCTTCACATAAGCTCTTCACATACCGGAGTTCCCACAAATTGGCTCGTCGACCTTTTTTCTCGACATTAACCGATTCCAAGCCTACCGACACTGTCTCTGCTAAACCTTGCCTCGACGAGAGAGAAACGGTTTGTAGAAATTCTCTTAAAAGCTAGAAACTTCTATAATATTACTGTTGGGTACAACTCTTTTCATTAAGCTTTGTGTTGGTTAACTTGCAGGTTGTAGCATTGCCGTTTCTCAGCAAGCCTCTTATTCCTGGTTTTTACATGCCCCTTTATGTCAAGGATCCTAAAGTACTTGCAGCTTTACAAGAGAGCAAAAGAGGTCAAGCTGCATATGCAGGTGCTTTCCTTTTGAAGGATGACAAAAACGCTTCATCTTCTTCTAGCTTTGAAACAGTGAATACACTAGATAAGCTGAAAGGCAAAGAGTTGCTTAACAAAATTCACCAAGGTGGCACACTTGCTCAGGTTACATACCTTACGTTAGCAATGTATTTTTTTTTCCTTGTAGATCTATTTGAAATACTATTAACCATTTGCCAAGTTATTTCCAGATTTGAAGTATCCAAGGTGAGCAAGTCATCCTTTTTGGTCGCAAAAGACTTCAAATAACAGAGATGGTAAGTTAATGGAGACACATTCTTCAACTTTACTCTTTTAAAAGTTCATTAAAAGTAACCATGCGCTTTGCCATTTATACAGGTGAATGAAACTCCTCTAACTGTCAAAACTCATCATATAAAGGTGTGTTTCGGTTTTCAAGCCTTTCCTCTCATGATACAAAGTGATGTTGTCTCTAAGACATCCTTTTCATATGTGCCTATTCGTCCTTTGTTTGCAGGATAAGCCATATGACAAGGACGATAAGGGCATCATCAAGGCAACCTTTGAGGTTATTTCTATCCTTAGGGATCTCTAAGAGACAACATCACTCTGGAGGGATCAAATTCAGACATATGCACAGGCATGTTCACTCCATATTTGGTACTGCATGCTGAGCGCACGTTAAATAAATATGTGTTGGGTTCCTTCTAGATGGAGGAAACCCATTGGGTTTGATTGGTGATAACCAAACTTGGAAGTTGGCTCATTGGTATTAGTCCATGAGTTTATTATTGGGTCTTGGAGGTTCTTAGGGTTAGTGAGACACATATATATAGTCTGTTGACCTAATTTTTATGGAGAGACTTACAAGAATCAAAAATACAAAAGAGAGAAAAGAGGGAACGAGGCAGAATTTCGTCTGGGTTTGTCAAGGCAGATTTGGAGGGTCAAACTGATCCTGATCGGGCTGATATTTTGTGGGAAGCTTCTTCCATCAGTGGGTTAAAGGTTCACCGAAAGGATTTGGATTTCAACGGTTGGATCTTCTGTTGTCTGGGTTTTAGTGAAGCTGGTCGTCACAGTTCTTCAGCAGTGCTGTCTTGAGTGTTTGGTAAATCCGACGGTGAGATCTTCTCTGATTGAGCTGAAATTTGGCAGAGGTGTTTTGGACTGGTTTATCTTGGATTTTTACGGTGGGATTAGTCTCTGGTTTCCGGAATCCTTGTGTGCTGAGGTCGTTTGGTTGCTGCTGCTGGTTTTGAAGCTTTGTGTTGCTCTCTTGTTGTTATTGTTCTTGTGTTGGAGATAGCTCTTTGTAGCTTGAGTCTCTGTTCTGTTCAGGGTGTTGAACAGGGAGGACGTGGTTGTACTCACATACATTTATATAGTGGATTGTTGAGTGGACTACAGTCCCGTGGTTTTTCCTTCTCACATCGAGGAGGTTTTCCACGTAAAAAGTGTTTGTCTCATTTAGTTTATGCTTATACTATATCCTGCTATCGTCGAAGTATTTTTCTCACAGGTTCTCACAAGGTCAGGGGAAACACGATCGATCACATTCCGCTGCGCTCGTGTCGTGTGTCCATATTTTTCCCCAACAAAGTGGTATCAGAGCTACTGGTTTTAGAGCTTTGGGTTTGATAACTTCGGGTTATTGTTGCTTGTGAGAATGATGGAAAATACTAGCCGGATGATAAGCTTGAATGGTGTTATTATCATCTATGGAAGGGCAAGATGGAGGATCTGCTCTTTGTTAAAGAATTTCATGTTTCAGTCTTCGAGGAGAAGAAACCTGAGAAGAAGACGGATAAAGAGTGGAAGCTGCTGCATCGCAAAGTGGGTGGGTTGATAAGGCAGTGGGTAGATGATAATGTGTTGCATCATATTAAGACTGATAAGGATGCTCGTTCTTTGTGGAAGAAGCTGGAGCAGTTGTATGCAAGGAAGACCGGAAACAACAAGATGTACATGATCAAGAAGTTGATTGAGCTGAGGTATCAGGAGGGAACTCCGATGACAGATCACTTGAATGCGTTTCAGGGATTGCTCAACAAGTTGTCTGATATGGGCATCAAGTTTGATGATGAGATTCACGGTCTGTGGCTTCTCGGTACTTTACCAGATTCATGGGAGGTTTTCAGGATGTCTCTTTGTAACTCCGCGTCGTAAGGTGTCATTTTGATGGATTCAGTGAAGAACAGTGTTCTTAATGAGGAAGCAAGAAGACAGTCGAATGCTAGCAGTTCGCCTTCATATGTCTTTGTTACTGAGTCAAGGGGGAGGAGTTCGAGTAGAGATTCCAAGAGAGACAAGAACAGGAGCAGGAGCAAATCTAATAAATTTGCTAACATGGAGTGTTATTTCTGTCACAAGAAAGGGCACATGAAGAAGGATTGTTGGAAGTTGAAAAACAAGCAGCAAGGAAATCAAGAAGAAAAGGTGGATCCGGTGACTGTCACCGAAGATCAGTTTTTCATTCTTCTTGAGGGTGATGCCATTAATGTCGCATGCCAAGACACCAGTTGGGTGATTGATAGTGGAGCTACTACTCATGCAACATCACAGCGGGATTTGTTTTCTACCTATACTGCGGGTAATTATGGTTCCGTGAAGATGGGAAATGATGCGATGGCTCAGGTTGCTGGTATTGGTGATATATGCTTGGAGACTAGTCTTGGGACTAGGTTGGTGCTTAAGAATGTTAAGCATGTCCCTGATATTAGGATGAATCTGATATCAACGGGAAGACTTGATGATGAGGGTTATTTCAGTTTGCACGGTGGTGGTAAATGGAAGCTCTCTCGCGGTTCTTTGATTGTGGCTCGAGGTGAGAAGTCTTCATCTTTCTATTGGATGCAGGCTAAGGTCTCTAAAGACGTTGTTAATGCGATGGAGAATGATGGTGCCATGGAGTTATGGCATAAGAGACTCGGTCACATGAGTGAGAAGGGAATGTCTGTGTTGTCTAAAAATGAGGTGATACCAGGAATCTCTGGTTTGCACCTGCAGAAGTGTTTGCATTGCTTTGCGGGAAAACAACACAGGGTGTCTTTCAAGTCCTCTGCGCCTTCTAGGAAACCCGAGGTACTGGATTTGGTACATTCAGATGTGTGTGGTCCAATGAGGACAAGATCTCTTGGCAGCGCTTCATATTTTGTGACTTTGATTGATGATCATTCAAAGAAGTTGTGGGTATTTCCTATGAGGACGAAGGATCTGGTGCTGGGATATTTCAAGCATTTTGTGGTGTTGGTTGAGAGACAAACGGGGAAGAAGCTGAAGTGTATCCGCAGTGATAATGGTGGAGAGTATTCTGGACCATTTGATGCTTATTGCAAAGAGCATGGAATAAGGCATCAGTTCACGCCATCTAAGACTCCACAGTTGAATGGATTGGCTGAAAGGATGAACAGGACGATGGTCGAGAGGATGAGAAGTTTGATCTCACAATCAGGCTTATCGATGACTTTCTGGGGAGAAGCTTTGAACACGGTGGTTCATGTGCAGAATTTGTCACCGAGTGCTCCATTGGATGGTGATATTCCAGTGAGGGTTTGGACTGATAAGGATGTCTCTTACAGTCACTTGAGGGTCTTTGGGTGTAAGGCATTTGTTCATATTCCCAAGGATGAGAGATCGAAGCTAGAGATGAAGTCACGGCAGTGTGTGTTCATCGGTTATGGTCAGGATGAGTTCGGGTACAGATTTTATGATCCCGTTGAAAGGAAGCTCGTAAGGAGCAGAGATGTTGTGTTCATGGAAGATCAAACGATTAAGGACATTGACAAGTCCAAAATTCCAGCTCAGGTTTATGAGAGTTTGATTGATTTAGAGGCTACTCCTTCTACATCGGTCCACAGTGAGGTTGAGGTTGAGGTTCAGGATAATACACCCAGTGCAGATGCTCCCGCATATGAAGATGGTAGTGGTGATCATGGTGACGATCATGGTGAGACACCAGCTGCTGTGAACCAACCTATTGTTGTAAGAAGATCCGAGAGAGGTCTTAAATCGTCGACAAGGTATGATCCTAGTGAGTATGTATTACTTACTGATGGGGAAGAGCCTGAAAGCTATGATGAAGATTTGGAGGATGAACACAAGGATATGTGGTTTGGAGCCATGGATGAGGAGATGGATTCTTTTGAGGAGAACCATACTTTTGAGTTGGTGGAATTGCCTAAGGGCAAGAAGGCTCTGCTTAATAAGTGGGTGTACAAAATTAAGCATGATGACGACAATTTGCCACCTCGACACAAGGCTAGATTGGTTGTGAAAGGCTACAGCCAAAAGAAGGGAATTGATTATGATGAAATCTTTTCTCCTGTTGTGAAGATGTCATCCATTCGGGTTGTGTTTGGATTGGCAGCGATCCTTGATCTAGAGGTTGAGCAAATGGATGTGAAAACTGCTTTTCTCCATGGTGATTTGGAGGAAGAGATCTACATGGAACAACCGGAAGGCTATGTGAAAAAAGGGCAAAGAAAATTTGGTTTGCCGCTTGAAGAAAAGCCTTTATGGATTGAAGCAAGCACCAAGGTAGTGGTACATGAAGTTCAAGTCTGTTATGGGGGAGCATGGTTATGCAGAAATTGATTCAGACCATTGTGTATTTGTGAAGGTGTTTGGTGAGGATGATTTTATCATCTTGTTGCTGTATGTCGATGATATGTTGATTGTGGGCAGGAACATGGACATAATTAAGGAGTTGAAAGAGCAGCTCAGTGAGTCCTTTGCCATGAAAGATATGGGTCCAGCGAAACAGATTCTTGGTATGAGAATTGTTCGAGATAGAGGTGAGAAGCTGATTCACTTATCTCAAGAGAAGTACATTGAAAAAGTACTTAAGCGGTTTCACATGGACAAGTCCAAAGTGTTGAGTACTCCTCTTGCTCCACACTTAAGACTGAGCAGTCAACAAAGTCCGAAGACATATGCAGAGAATGAAGATATGGAGAAGGTTCCATATGCTTCTGCAGTGGGTAGTTTGATGTATGCCATGGTCTGTACAAGACCGGATTTAGCTTACGCCATTGGAGTTGTCAGCAGGTTTATCTCCAGTCCAGAAAGAGAACATTGGAATGCTGTGAAGTGGATTTTGAGATATCTCAGAGGGACTTCTGATCTGAAGATTACATTTGGGGGTAAGAAACCTTTGCTGGTTAGTTTCACTGATTCTGACATGTCTGGAGATGTTGATTCTAGCAAGTCTACTTCGGGTTACTTGGTAACATTTGCGGGTGGAGCTGTGGCATGGCAGTTAAGGCTGCAAAAGTGTCTTGCACAATCTACCACTGAGGCAGAGTTCATTGCTGCAACTGAAGCTTGTAAAGAGTTGTTGTGGATGAAGAACTTCTGTGAAGAGATTGGTTTCAAGCAAGAAAAGTATGTGTTGCTTTGTGATAGTCAAAGCACCATCTGTCTCGGGAAGAACTCTACATTTCATTCGAAGTCAAAACACATTAAGAGGAGGTATCATTGGATACAAGATGTGGTTGCTTCTAAGGAAGTAGAACTTGAGAAAGTTCATACGGATGATAATGAAGCTGATATGATGACAAAGTCTTTGCCGAGGAGGAAGCTTGAAGTATGCCGAGGGATAGCCGGAATGGTTGTTTCCTCCACCTAGTCGGAAGGGGAGTTTGTTGGGTTCCTTCTAGATGGAGGAAACCCATTGGGTTTGGTTGATGATAACCAAACTTGGAAGTTGGGCCATTGGTATTAGTCCATGAGATTAAGGGTTAGTGAGACACATATATATAGTCTCTTGACCTAATTTTTTGGAGAGACTTACAAGAATCAAAAAGACAAAAGAGAGAAAAGAGGGAAGGAGGCAGAATTTCGTCTGGGTTTGTCAAGGCAGATTTGGAGGGTCAAACGGATCCTGATCGGACTGATATTTTTTGGGAAGCTTCTTCAGTCAGTGGGTTAAAGTTTCACCGAAGGGATTTGGATTTCAACAGTTGGATCTTCTGTTGTCTGGGTTTTAGTGAAGCTGGTCGTCACAGTTCTTCGGCAGTGCTGTCTTGAGTGTTTGGTAAATCTGACGGTGAGATCTTCTCTGATTGAGCTGAAATTTGACAGAGGTGTTTTTGACTGGTTTATCTTAGATTTGTACGGTAGGATTAGTCTCTGGTTGCAGGAATCCTTGTGATCTGAGGTCGTTTGGTTGCTGCTGGTTTTGAAGCTTTGTGTTGCTCTCTTGTTGTTGTTGTTCTTGTGTTGGAGATAGCTCTTTGTAGCTTGAGTCTCTGTTCTGTTCAGGGTGTTGAATAGGGAGGACGTGGTTGTACTCACATACATTTATATAGTGGATTGTTGAGTGGACTATGGTCCCGTGGTTTTTCTTTCTCACATCGAGGAGGTTTTCCACGTAAAAAGTGTTTGTCTCATTTAGTTTCTGCTTATACTATATCCTGCTATCGTCGAAGTATTTTCCTCATAGGTTTTCACAAGGTCAGAGGAAACACGATCGATCACATTCCGCTGCACTCGTGTCGTGTGTCCATATTTTCCCCAACAATATGTCGGAATATTTCACTCGATAAACTAGCTGCAAGTACACAGTGGTAATGTGGGATCGTATCCAGTATCTTGGCTGATTTCCTTTGAATTCTATAGAATATAGGTGACTCCAGCTATCAAAAGTTGGCCAAGTCTATACTACAAAAAAGAAGAAAGTTTATTGACGTCTTTTATCAAAAGTTAACCGGTTCTGGAGCTGGGATATTTGAGGCTAATGACTTCAATTATAAAAACTTAGCCGATTTTGGCGCCGGGATCTCTGGCACTAACAATCATAAAATTCAGGAGGTTCTTGAAGAATTGGATGTAAGTTGTTTTACCTATTACCTTTCTTTATGCTGAAGTTAACTCGAAACTCTACGACATTCCATTTTTAGTAAGCTTCTCTTCTCATATTGGTTTCAGGTACATAAGCGTCTGGACTTGACTCTGCAATTGGTTAGAAAAAAAGTAGAATTTAGTATGCATTCCATTTTCAGTAAGCTTCTCATATTGGTTTCTTTCAATCCAGGTTCATAAGCGTCTGGACTTGGTTAAAAAACAAGTGGAAATTAACAAAATTCGAGTGTCTCATGCCTCCATTTTCCCGGTGACTCATGCTACTAGATATTTTTATACATGATATGTTTTTTATGTAGGATGAATCATCATCTCTTTTCATTGGCAGGAACCCACATCAAAAAATGTTGAAGACAAAAAGGTTTTTAGCTCGTCAAGATTTTCTTGTAACCGTCAAATTTTAGCAAAAATTAAAAAAGATTTTCTTGTAACCAATATTTTTTATATAGAATGAATACTCACCTCCTTTCATTCGTATTTAGGAATCCACACTAAAGACTGTTGAAGACAAAAAGGTTTTCAGCTCGCCACACAATTTACATTTATGTTAAGTGTGTGATGTTTTGTATGACTTATAAGTTTCTCAATGCAGGAGGAGTCTGGTTTTGCTACATACGTAGAAAAAACTCGACCTTCTGGTTAGTCGTCTACTACTATAGGATTATTTTCAATAACAGGACTGATCCTAGGCAAAGTCCAATGAAACATTTGTTTATGTCCCCAAATATTTTGAGGAAAATTGCATAGAAATAAACCTCCTGTTAAAAAAATATGAAACATTTACTAAATTGCTAAAATCTCAGGGCCGGCATATTTCTATTAAGCGAGTGAAGATTATAAAGTCTCTTATTTTCTGCAGACAAGTTTAGGGAAAGGGTTGAAAAAAAACTTATTATGGAGAAAATTCCAAAACATGTAGTAAAAGTCATGGAAGAGAAGTTTGAAAAACTTGACAGGGGGGGAAAGATAGCCGAAGCACCGATGATATCTTTACCTACCTTGATTGGTTGACAGCGTTGCCTTGGGGAGAATGCAGGTTTGCCATTTTGTTTCATATGTTTATGATTTTTTTAGGAGAGTTATATAACACTTGAAATTATTTATTTTGCAGTAATGATAATTTTGATATCCTAAGGGCAGAAAAGATTCTTGACGAGGATCACTACGGATTACGTGATGTAAAAGAAAGAATACTAGAGTTTATTGCTGTGGGAGAACTTACGGGAAATCCAGAAGGTCGTCTCTTTGCCTTTCTCGTTCACTCTCTATTTATATATATTGTGAAACTGAACTCTTAAGTCTCTTTTTTTTTGTGAAACAGGGAAGATCATTGTCTCTCTGGCCCTCCTGGGGTAGGAAAAACTAGCATTGCTCGTTCTGTTGCGCGTGCCCTGGACCGCAAGTTCTTTCGGCTCGCTGTTGGAGGACTATCTGATAGTTCCCAGATTAAGGTATACTACTGGATGACAAAACTGTTGGAGAAAATAACTCTGCATCGTAAACTTCTGATTAAATAATATGTAAAACATTTTAAAAGAAAAAAAAATGTAAGGGATTTGAACCGATCTATTTATAGATTAATTAATTATTTTCTTAAGTTTCCGACGTGCGGTCTTTTTCCAACAAAAAGAGAACTGCAATATTTTTATAACATGTCATCTACAATGTGTTCACCTGTTATAGGGGGACCGTAGAGTATACATCGGTGCCGCTCCTGGAAAGATGGTGCAATGTCTAAAGGAAGTGGGAACAGAGAATCCTATTGTTCTGCTCGATGAGATTGATAAGGTAGTTAAGCTGGGAGGAGTTAGTGTCTTTGAATTGGATTGTCTTTAGAGATTATTTACAACAATTGTCACTTGCTTCACTCGCAGCTTGGAAAGAGTAGTAGAGATCCAGAGGGTGCGTTGTTGGAGCTTCTGGATCCAGAGCAAAATGCACATTTTCTAGATTTCTTTCTTGATGTTCCTATCGACTTATCAAAGGTACTCTCTTTTTCTTTTCTTTCTTGATCCAGAGGGTGCGTTGTTGTTGCACATTTTCTAGATTTCTTTCTTGGTGTTTTCAAAAAAAAAAAAGTACTCTCTTTTTCTTATTCACCTTTTTTGGACTTTCATTCTAATCAATATTTTTGGTTGTAGGTTTTGTTTGTATGCACAGCAAACAATATAGATAGGCTTCCAGGTCCTCTACTAGACAGAATGGAGGTTATAGAACTCGCAGGGTACACTGCCGATGAGAAAATGCATATTGCTAGAGACTATTTGGTGAAAACTGTACAAAGAAAATGTGGTATGAAGCCTGAACAAGTTGATGTTAGCGAGGCGGCTCTTCTTTCCTTGATAAAAAACTACTGCAGAGAAGCAGGAGTTCGAAATCTCCAGAAGCAGATTGAAAAGATTTTTCGTAAGGTAAGGTCACTAAATATAGTACAAACTTCTTAACTTGGATGCCAAGCAATCTAAAATTACACTATATACAAGCTTTTTTAACTTTGGGGCCAAGCAATCTGAAATTATTTTGGTTTACTAACAGATTGCTCTTAAACTTGTACGCCAACGAGCATCCGAGAAAGCGGCTATGGCCGATTTAGAGTCCTCTGGTGAAGGATCCATTGAGATGCTACATGAATATTTACGATTAAAAGAATTAGAATACGCACTTGGTGGGGGTCCAATGAGCGAGAAGAGCAGCGCGGTAGCTGAAAAGTTTACTATTGATGAGTCAAACCTTGCAGATTATCTTAGGCAAACCGGTTTTCGAAGGAGAGAAGTAGTATGAGCAGACGCCAGTCGGCGTGGTAATGGGTCTATCTTGGACATCCATGGGCGGCTCAACGTTATAGTATACTATAATTGGTATGTTATTTCTATAGGCTGATCTTATAACTTTTCTTGATTTTTTTTCTTATCATTATTATGTATATATTTCATACAACAGGATGAACTATAAAAGAGCCAAAGCTCTTTCCGCACTATCAATTTTTTTCCTCCATATTAGCTAGTGTGATTTTTATATGTGGTTGTACTTTGAGCATAGTAATCAAAACTCTAATCATGAAATGTTTTTGTTGATAAATCAGACTCCTTCGATATAACCTTATTGACAAAATGATTCACTCGCTTCTCATAGCTACTGCAGTGGAGTTTGAAAGACATAAGGCCCTCTTCGATATCAATTATCCTAGTTGATAAATCAAACTAATTTCATTCACCTTATGGTTGTGGATTTTTTTTTATGTTTGGACCAACAAGATAAAATATCTAACTATATTTCACTTTCTTCTGTGATATTGTTTCCTTACTTTTTTTAATCGGTCCTCTCAAGTTGTTTTTTAGAATGACAGATATAAATGGAAAACTTAGCAAGAAAAAAATATATAAATGGAAAATAATTTTGTATCAATGATTTTCTTTTTTTTTCAAAGCTTTTCTAATTGTCTTTTTTATTTTATTTCCATTTTTAGGAAGGGTTTACGAAAGGACTTTTTGTCTGTGACACCACTTTTCTTCTTGCATTCTTTACTGTTTCTTTCTCCTAAATTTAGGGTAAGGCAAAGCATAACCCTAAATTTTTTGAAATTTCTTTCTCTCTCTCTCTCTCTCTCTCTCTCTCTCTCCCTATCCTAATGTTGAAGCCCTTCACTTCCCACCACATGCCTATGACTATTAGGGTCGGGTTTATCCCGGCTAATAGGAGTTTACTCCTCAAGGCAAGGAGTCAGCAAACCCGATGGAACCGGAGTTCCCATGAATTGGCTCCTCGAGCTTTCTTCTTGACACAAACAAATTCAAAGCCTACCGTGTCGTGTTCAGCGACTGGTCCTGCTGAAAACGTCACAAAAACCAGACTTTCTGGTTAGTCTGCTACTATAGGAGTATTTTCTATAGTTTGAGTTCCGAGAGTTGTGCATCGATGAGTGTAAAGTGATTGAAGCTTATAAATTATGTTCTTTTTCTGCAGACACGTTTAGGAAAAGGATTGAACCTATTAAAGAGAAAATTCCGAAACATGTCCTAGAAGTCATAGAAGAAGAGCTTGCGAACCTTGATAGGAAAGAATACGGTCTTGGTAGCACCAGTAGTATCTATAGCTACCTTGATTGGTTGACTGCGTTGCCTTGGGGAAAATGCAGGTTTGCTATTTTTATAAGTGTTAAATTGTCAATGGTTATTATAATTTAAATATTAAAAATTTTTGTGAGAAACTCAATCAACCAGAAGCTCTTTATATAACACTCTCTCTTTGCAGTGATGAGAACTTTGATGTCCTACGGGCAGAAAAGATTCTTGACGAGGATCACTACGGATTACGTGTTGTAAAAGAAAGAATACTAGAGTTTATTGCTGTTGGAAATCTTACAGGCAATCCAGAGGGTAGTGTCTTTGTCTTTCTGGTTCATTCTCTCTTTATATAAATTGTGAAACTGAACTGTTTTCTTTTTGTGTGTGTCAAAAAGGGAAGATCATTTGTCTCTCTGGCCCTCCTGGGGTAGGAAAAACTAGTATTGCTCGTTCTGTCGCACGTGCTCTTGGCCGCAAGTTCTTTCGGCTAGCTGTTGGAGGAGTATCTGATAGTTCCGAGATCAAGGTATACATACTACTGCATGACAAAAATAGCTGGAGAAAGATATACCACATAGCAAACTTCTGACTAAATAATATATAAGAAATTTGGGCCAATTCACTTATATAATTACTTGTCTTTTCTTAAGTTTTCGATATGAGTCTTTTCTCCAACAAAAAAAAAACACTAGAGAAGTGACATATTTTATAACTTAAGTCATCATCTAAAATGTGTTCACTTATAGGGGGACCGTAGAGTATACATTGCTGCCACGCCCGGAAAGATGGTGCAATGTCTAAAGAAAGTTGGAACAGAGAATCCTCTTGTTCTGCTCGATGAGATTGATAAGGTAATTAAGCTAGGATGAGTTGTTAGTGTTTTTGAATTGAATTGGTCTTTAGAGATTATTTGCAACGATTGTCACTTGGTTCACTGGCAGCTTGGAAAGAGTCGTAGAGATCCAGAGGGTGCGTTGTTGGAGCTTCTTGACCCAGAGCAAAATGCACATTTTCTAGATCACTTTCTTGATGTTCCTATCGACTTATCAAAGGTACTCTCTTTTTCTTATTCACCTTTTTGTTTTTGAACTTTCATTCTAATCAAAAATTTTGGTTGTAGGTTTTGTTTGTATGCACAGCAAACAATATAGATAGGCTTCCAGGTCCTCTACTAGACAGGATGGAGGTTATAGAACTCGCAGGGTACACTGCCGATGAGAAAATGCATATTGCTAGAGACTATTTGGTGAAAACTGTACAAAGAAAATGTGGCATGAAGCCTGAACAAGTTGATGTGAGCGAGGCGGCTCTTCTTTCCTTGATAGAAAACTACTGCAGAGAAGCAGGAGTTCGAAATCTCCAGAAGCATATTGAAAAGATTTTTCGTAAGGTAAGGTCACTAAATATAGTACAAACTTCTTAACTTGGGTGCCAAGCAATCTGAAGTTATACTGGTTTATTAACAGATTGCTCTTAAACTTGTACGCCAACAAGCATCCGCCAAAGCGGTTTTGGACGATTTTATGTCCTCTGGTGAAGGATCCATTGAGATGCTACATGAATATTTACGATTAAAGGAATTAGAATACGCACTTGGTGGGGGTCCAATGATGGAGAAGAGCAGAGCGGTAGCTGAAAAGTTTACTATTGATGAATCAAACCTTGCAGATTATCTAGGCAAACCGGTTTTCGAACGAGGGAAGCTGTATGAGCAGACGCCAGTCGGCGTGGTAATGGGTCTAGCGTGGACATCCATGGGCGGCTCAACGTTGTACATTGAGACAACCTTTGTAGAAGAAGGCAAAGGTGGTCTTCACATAACGGGTCACCTTGGGAGAGTGATGAAAGAAAGCGCAGAGATAGCTCACACAGTTGCCAGAAGAATAATGTTTGATAAAGATCCCAAGAACCTCTTCTTTGCAAACTCCAAGCTTCATTTACATGTTCCTGAAGGAGCCACGCCAAAAGACGGTCCAAGCGCAGGCTGCACAATGATCACATCTTTGCTGTCACTTGCCATGAAGAAGCCTGTGAGGAAGGATCTTGCAATGACCGGTGAAGTCACCCTGACCGGTAGGATTCTTCCAATTGGCGGCGTAAGTAAACAACCAACACACTAGAATTACTTTTTTTTTGTCACTGGAGCCTGACTAAAATTACTTGGTTTTTTTAGCTACCAGTTTCTTTAATTGAATTTTAATACACTAAACATCTATATTTCTCAGCTTAAGGAGAAGACTATGGCTGCAAGGCAGAGTCAAGTGAAGGTGATAATATTCCCAGAGGCTAACCGGAGAGATTTTGAGGGTCTTGAGGAAAGCGTTAAAGAAGGGCTCGATGTTCATTTTGTCGATGAATATGAGCAGATCTTCGAGCTAGCCTTTGGCTATGACCATTAGAAGAATATCACTTTCACTTGGGATCTTCCTCTGTTGTTGTTTTTACTATATACCATTGGTATGTATTTCTATAGGCTGATATTATAACTTTCTTGAATTTTTTTTACCATTATTATGCATTATATTTCATAAAACGGGGATGAACTATAAAAGAGTCAAAGCTCTTTCCGTTCTATCAAATTCTTTTTCTCCATATGAGCTAGTGCAATTTATATATGTGGTTGTACTTTGAGTATAGTAATCAAATTAAACTCTAATCATGAAATGTTGTTGTTGATAAATCAGACTCCTTTCGATATAAGAAATTCAGAAACGTTAAGCATCAACCTTGGATAATAAGGACCAAGGCAGAGGAACATAGCTGGTTTTTCTCTCTCTTGCGATATGTTGTGCGATTAGGGTTCCCCTCGTCGCCGCCGTCAACAGGCCTCACGCCTAAGGACGAGAAGCTTCTCCCTCCCCCCCCCCCTTCTTACAAAAAATGGTCTCCTTCGCTGATATGGTGTCCTCGCGTACTCCTTTTGCAGTCTCGGAGAAGGAAGTGAAGGCGATTAAGTCTCAAATCGAGGCCAAACTCCAGATCCCCTCTACTCCGGCAGCGATTCCGCCTCTTCAGCTCCCACGTATGCCGAAAGGTTTAAAGCGTCTCTCAGAAATCTCAGAAAGATATCGAATCCGACTTACCTCGAAGATGGAACTCCAGTGGTACAAGCCCCGCCAGAGGTACTGCTCCAGGCTTCCGAAATGCGGAAAGACCACATAGTGGCGCATTTTCACGGTCGTAGGCCTCACCCAGAAAAAATCATCGCAGATCTGAATCCAGTTTGGGGGAAGTTCAGAAACATTACTGTTCGTACAACGTCGCCAACAAGCTGCCTCATTTTCATTCCTTCGATCCAAACCAGGGAATGGGTACTACAAGTTGGCTATTGGCAAGTTGATCATTGCGCTTTCTTAGTCTACCCTTGGTCTGCAGAAGGAAATCTTCAAGACCATGAACTCAGCTCTGCACCGACTTGGCCAGTTCTAAAGAATGTGCCACCACAGCTATATTTCCTCGATGGAATCAGTGTGGTGTCAAGTGCTATTGGTGAACCTCTGCACACAGAGAAGTATCGTCTCGATCCTTACCAAGGTTAAGATAGAGATAACTCTGGAGATGGATCCTCCCAAGCTGGTCGAAGTGAGAGATGTTCAAGGCAATGCGATTCGGATTAAAGTTGAATACCCTAGTCTCCCACCTAAACGTCTAAACTGTGAGAAATATGGACATCTGATAAATAGGTGCCTAAAACCGATCACCAAGAGGAAAAAGGAATCGGAGGGAAGTGTTCCTCAAGATAGAATGGTTTCAACGTCGACTAAGATCAGTCTGAAGCCGTCACCAGAAGAAACTGTTCAAGAGAGTGGTAAAGCTGTTCAGGAGAGTGAACAAGTCATTTCTGAACAGAGTGGACCGTCGACAAAGAAAACTAAGAAAAAGAAACATAAGAGAGGAGGGAGGTCACTTTCCCGTGCTCGGAGTGAGTCTGAGGGGGTGAACCCTGGTCCAAGTGTTCAGGAGGTTGAAGAACATTTAGTTCATCAGCAACTGGATGATAAGTTGGAAGGAAAAGGGGAGTCTTCCTTTGATTCTGGGCTAGCAGTTCAGTTAGGAGAGCTCTCTGGACTAGCTTCCCCGAAGGAAAGGAATGTGGTGATCACTAAAGGAAGTTCAGAAGTAGGAGAAGAAGGAGAGATTGAACCGGAAACTCCTCCTGATGCTGACCATGAAGAAGATGAAAGGCTTTGGTTTAAGCATCCTAAAGCGATTCGCAAAGCTATCAGACAAGAGATGTGGAATTCTACGTTTAAGAAACAACCTCCTAAGCATGGTTTTTCGCTTCGGACCTGGGGATCAACCTCGAGAAAGAAGCTTCACCTCTAACCGCCATTCGGTCTTCAAATCTGTACATATGAAGATTTTTGCTTGGAACGTTAGGGGTTTAGGTAATAGCAGTCGTCAAAATAAAGTAAGGAGTTTTTTGAATAGTTTGGGTTGGTCAGTTGGTGCGTTTGTGGAGACTCGAGTGAGAGAAGAGAATTCAGCTTCATTGATGTCACGGTTGCTTCAAGGTTGGAGCTTTGATAGCAATTATTCAGAGACTGATGGAGGGAGAATTTTGATTGTTTGGGATCAGTCACTGTCCGTGGTGGTCTTCAAAAAGTCAGAACAGATGTTGGTTTGTGGAGTATTCGACCCAGCTTCTCAAGTCTCCCTAACTGTGGGTTTTGCCTACGCGCATAACACAGAAGGGCAAAGGGGTAGGTTATGGGAGGAGCTAGTAGGTATCTCGAATCATCATTTGGTGAGATATAAGCCGTTTATCATCCTTGGAGATTTCAACCAGATTTTGAACGCTGATGAGCATTTCTCCATTCTGCCATACGAGCTACCAATTAGAGGAATGGAGGATTTTCGTGATATTCTGGTGCAGTGTGAGTTGGAGGACCTTGAAACTAGAGGAACCTTCTACACCTGGACAAATAACAGACCAGAGGATCCAATAATTCGTAAGCTTGATAGAGCTTTAGGTAATGAAGTATGGAGGGAAACTTTTCCAGATGTTGCTGCTCAGTTTGACGCCCCAGGAGAATCTGATCACTCACCGTGTGTAGTTGATTTGAATACGGTGTCTGAAGTTAGAAAGGTTAGCTTCAAGTATTTCTCCTTCCTCTCAACCCATCCGCAGTTCTTGGAGTTAATACTAGCTGCTTGGCAAGAGGAGATAGCTGTTGGATCGGAATTGTTTTCACTGGCACAGAGATTGAAAGAAGTTAAGAAGGCTTGTAGGAGGATAAATAGGATTGGGTTTGCTGATATTCAGCAGAAAACTAAACTCGCCATGGAGGAACTATAGGAGATTCAGAGTGAGATGTTGGATTCTCCATCAGAGGCGATCTTTAGAAGAGAATTTGTGGCTCGTAAGAGATAGCAGTATCTGAACGAGGCGTTGCAGATTTTTTATCGAACCAAGTCAAGAATCAGATGGTTGAAGGAGGGGGATGCTAATACAAAGTTCTTCTTCAAATCAGTTCTAGCGCATCAAGCAAGGAACGCCATCAGATATCTTTATGATGAGTTTGGTGCTAAGGTGACTAATAAAGCTCAGATCAAAGATATGGTCGTTTCCTACTTCCATCATCTTCTTGGATCAGTGTCAATCTCAACGACGCCTCCTTCAGTGATCGAAATACAAAATCTGATGACATATCGTTGCCCTGTTTCGTTATTTGAGGAGCTGGGTGCCGTGCCAAGTGAAGAGGAGATCAGGTCAACGTTGTTTGCTATGCCAAAGAGCAAGGCCCCGGGGCCTGATGGTTTCCCAGCAGAATTCTATTGGGAGGCCTAGTCAGTTGTTGGTAATGATGTTTTGGCTGCGGTGAAGGAGTTCTTTGTGGGAGGTAGAATGCTGCAGAAGTTTAATGTCACTGCGATAGCTTTGATTCCGAAGATTGTAGGAGCAGATAGAGTCAGTCTTTTCAGACTAATCTCTTTGTGCTCCACATTGTATAAGGTGATCGCAAGGCTTCTAAAGAGGAAGATCAAGCTGTTTATTGATGAAGTAGTACAAAGGAATCAAGTGGGGTTTCTTCAAGGGAGATTGCTGTGCGAGAATGTGCTGCTAGCCTCAGAGTTAGTTACAGACTTTCATGTGGAGGGGAGGGTATCTCGAGGATGCTTGAAGATTGATCTTGCAAAGGCATATGATAATCTTAACTGGGAGTTCCTTCTTAGGCTACTCAATGCCATTGGTTTACCGGAGGTGTTGATAAATTGGATCAGAGAGTGTGTCACTACTGCATCCTTCAGCATAGTAATCAATGGTGAACTTCACGGGTATTTCAAAGGGAAAAAAAGGCTTAGACAAGGAGATCATATATCCTCTCTTCTCTTCGTCCTTGTTATGGACGTGCTATCAAAAATGCTAGACGAAGGAGCTAGGAACAATCGTTTCAGATCCCATCCTTCCTGTGAAGAGCCTCTTATCACGCATCTGAGCTTTGCGGATGATGTGTTGGGTTTTTTTGATGGGACTGAAGAGTCTTTGAGGGGAATTTTGGAGATTTTGGAGGAGTTTAAGCAGATATCAGGACTCGCTGTGAACAGGGAGAAGACAGAGCTGATGATCGATGGTGGTAGTCACTCTCTTTGCTTGGAAATGGCGGAGTCTTTGGGAATTAAGCAAGGTTCGCTCCCAGTTAGATATCTTGGCGTTCCTCTCTCTGCTAAGAAGATGAGGAAGTCGGATTTCAAACCATTGCTAGACAAGATTGAAGTGAGATTCAATTCATGGACGGTGAAACATCTATCCTTTGCGGGGAGATTTCAGCTTATCCAAGCTGTTATATACTCAACAATTTCGTTCTGGACTTCGATCTTCATTTTGCCTAACGAGTGCATCATGATTCTTGAGCGAATGTGTAATGCCTTCCTTTGGAGAGGAGCACCTCAGTCGGCGAAAGGTGCTAAGATTAAATGGGAAACAGTTTGCACTCCAAATGCTGAAGGAGGTTTGGGATTAAGGAGATTAGCGGAGTGGAATAAAGTGCTAGCTCTGAAGTTGATTTGGTTGCTTTTTGCGGCTGGGGGATCTCTTTGGGTCTTGTGGATGAGGAGACATATGATTGGGTCCAGCAATTTTTGGGAGCTAGAACCTCGCAGGAGAGACAATTGGATATGGAAGAAGCTGTGCAAACTAAGGTCAGTTGCTAGGCCGTTTGTTGTGTGCGAAATTGGGTCGGGTCTCACAGAGAGTTTTTGGTTCGATAATTGGACGAAGTTAGGCCCTTTGATTCATCTAACTGGTGAGCGAGGACCGGCGGTCTCAGGTATGCATAAGGATGCGACAGTGTCAGAAGCTATTGTTAATGGGGATTGGTGGTTGAGTGCTTCTCGGAGCAGGAATGCCATCATCACTCTTTTAAAACAATGCTTACCAATGTCTAAAAAAAAAATTAAAAAGCAAATCAATCGCGGACCGCCACAAGTCATTGGGGTCCGCGAACAGTGTAAGAAACTCAATAAAATCGGTTTTTAATTAGTAGTTTTTGTAATCGATCCTTAAGGGTTTTATAGGGACCCACACACTAAAAACCTCACTAAAAATCCCGGATAAACATGCTCCAAGACCCTCTCCGATATCAATATGTTGCGGACCATGCAGTCAACAACTTTTTCCTAGTGGATAAATCAAACTCATTTGTTTCACCTTTTGGTTGTGGAATTTTCTTTATAAATATTTTTTAGACTCGATAATTTTTTCTTAAACGATTTCTATTCGTTTTCGTATTGTTTTGTAAGATTTTTGGATTTAATCCTTAGAAAATATTCTTAACGGTTGAGGATAATGTGAATAATATGTCTTATTTGTTAATTAAAAGACGGGCGCAACATTTTCGATATAAATTTTGTAGAAAATTTAAATAAAATACAAATACGTCCTAGGTTAAAAGTTCAGACTGATACAAAATTTAATGTAAACTCGTAGAAAAAGATAGACCTGATTATTTTTTTTATCTTAATTATTAATTAGGGAGCGGATAAAAAGTTTTCGACCCGGTAGTCAAAACCGGGTGGACCCGACTTTAACGGGCCTTAAAAACACGTGATATATATAATCATGAAGCGAGGCAAAATCTAAACTACGCAACAAACACATTTGATTACAGAGCGAGAGAGAGGAGCTTTGACATTCGATGGAGAGATCCCAAGAAGAACTTGAAGCTTCCAACAATGGCGGATCATCACCGAACAAGATAACTGGATCTGTTGATGAAGAGGTACTCTCTTCTCCGCCATTGTACTCTGTTTTTCTGAACTTTGCTACATCCTCTGTTTCTGTTGTTTTCTTGTGATACAGTAATACGCATTTTCTTGATCTTGTTCAGGGTTTTCAAGTTATTTTGTTATGGTTTATCCCTCAGACATGGTTACTAATTATAATCTTATATCTACTCTGCTCAATCTTTTCTCTCTTCTCCACCATTGTACTCTGTTTTTTCTGAACTTTGCTTCATCCTTTTTGCTGTTTTCTTATGATATAGTAATAAGCATTTTCATGATCTTGATCATCAGGGTTTTCAAGTTATCTGTTATGGTTTATCTCTCAGATATCGTTAATCTACTCTGCTAAATCCTTTTCTCTCAGCTGTTTCATCCTCTGTTTTTCTTGTGATATAGTAATAAACATTTTCTTGATCTTGATTAGGGTTTTCAAGTCATTTTTTAATCGTTATCCTTCTCGGATTTTGTTAGTAATTGTACTCTTTAAACGATTACATATTCGTCTTTTATTTAATTTTTTATTTTGGAAATTTTATTATTAATTTCAATGGGTTGTTTTTTTTTTTTTTTTTTCAGGTAGAGTACCCACCTTTAAACTTGGCTCTAACAGTCACTCCAGAGTTTCTCAAGCAGATTGAATCACTCCAACAACAACAACGTCATGACTCCAACTCAACTCCCCCTGGAAAGACAAAACCTATGAGTTTCCCAATCTCGAAGATCACAATTGGTGAATGGACCCGCGACGCAGTCTACGAGCAAGATCTCAAGGGTAAAATCTATTTTGCATATAAGAAGATCATGTGGGAGTGTCTCGAAGACGACGTAACAACAGAAACAACGAGAAGGAGGAGTAGGAAGATTGAGATGCAATGGTGTGATGTCTTGTCTCTTAAACCATGGTACCATCCACATGATCAAACCGGAATCCTTAGTGTCGAGGTACTTACTTATATACACACATTTGGTCAAAGAAGACTCTTGATAGATAGCCTTGTAATGATTATGATGTTTGTTTCTCAACAGCTGAGAAAACCTCCAACGTTCTTCATAGAGACTAATCCACAGGCACTAAAACACACTCAGTGGCAAAAGTTGGATCAAGATTTCACATTTAATCACTCTGCTTCTCGTAGCAGGTTTTTTTTCTTTCTTAGTACCATTTAAAAATGATTCCAACTCTATACATGATCTTATTTTATTATGTTACAATGTCAGGATGCATACACTTCATTTTGCTCCTGGAGTTCTGCAAGCGAATATGGAGAAGCTTGTGTCAGGCGATAGGTTTTGGTCAGAACTGGTCAAAGTCCACTTCCCAACTTCGGATCATCTTTACTTCGACATTTGCCATGGTAACCACGAGGACAGCAACAACTAATGACTGAGTGTACTCCTGATATTGACATGGGAGAGATGATTTCAACGGCAAATGTATAGAACCCACTACTTACTAAAGTTATAGCTTCTTCTTCTGTTTCCATTTATAGATTTGTCCTCTTTAGGTCTTTTTTACTTGTTGTATATATACCTCCTCTTGGGGTCTTGTAATGCAGAAAGTGCATATTCACAACACGGTTACTTGTTGTGTAAATATAATACATGGTCAACCTTTGATTTTAATGATTGCATGGACAATTCATAGAAACTATGATATTTTTTGGCTTTTCAAATTATTAAAAAAAAAAAAAGATGATGGCCAACTAAGAGTTATTGAAACGATATTGACAAAACTTTATTGGGCAAATCTCCAAAATAGCACCTTTCAAAGTTTATATCACAAAAATAGCACTCAAAAACTAAAATGACCAAAATAGCACATTTCTAAGTTTATCCTTTGAAAATTTTAATTTTTTTATTTTTCAAAATTTGAAATCTTATCCCCAAAACCTCATTTCTCAACTTTAAACCCTAAACCCTAAACCCTAAACCCTAAACTCTAAACCCTAAACCCTAAACCCGAAACTCTAAACTCTAAACCCTAAACCCTAAACTCTAAACCCTAAACCCTAAATCCTAAATCCTAAACCCCACCCTTTAACTCTAAACCTTAAGTTTGTGACTTTTGATAAAACATTAAGTGCTATTTTTGTGACTTTTGACTTTGAGTGCTAGTTTGGGAACAAAAACTTGATTTAGTACTATTTTTGTCTTTTTCTCAACTTTATTTTAGTTTTAATTTTTTCGGGTTCTTACTTTTAGCATATAGATAGAAGCTATAATATATGATTTATGATTATCATGTAAATGAAAAGAAGAATGCACTAAAAATCTTGGTTCTTATAATATATAACTCATTGTGCAAAAAAGTTGTAAGCTTTGGGAAGAACCATGGTTTTGCAGAATGTGGATTATGTATGATTCTTGGATGCTGAGGAGTATGAAAATGATTAGGAAGTTACTTGAACTTGAGATGAATAAGTAAAGTTTTGATCTTTCAGATACACAAAGGAACTGCCTTTACTAATACTAACACAACATACTCTTTATGTGTCATTGAGACCTTCTCTTGTTCATAACTTTCTTCAACAAACTCTCACGTCCTGGAAAAGGACTATAAATCTTCGGCTCAATCTGCTTCTCTACTTCTCCTAACCTTCCCAGAACACCCTTCTGATCACTCCTATTCACCGTTTTGCCATCATCATTCTCCTTCTCTCTCCCAAGACTCTGCCTCATCCTCTCACGCCTCTCTCTCCTCCTCCACCCACTACCATCTTCCTCCTCTCCCTTCTTCTTCTTGACCTCTCTCCTTCTCACCATATCTCCTCTATCCTCTCCCAACCTAGGAATCCGACCACCCTTGCTCGTCCCCAGAAGCTCGAAGTTGACTCTGCTCCAACCAATCTTATCCTCATTGTCCCAACCAAACCTCTCGCTAATCTCCAACAACATCGAAACAGAGCTTACCTCTTCTTCTCTGCTCTTCTTTAAACTCTCGTCACTTCCGTGGAGGATTTTCTCTGCAAACTCCCACTCAATTCTGTCTTTATAAACATCGTCCTCGAGCACTTGGTCTGCGAGCTTCGCCCAGTACTCGGTGTCTCCTGCGCGTAGATTCTTGGAGACCCATTTGAGGTAAGAGGAGGGCAGAGAGCCGAGCATTTTGCCCTTGTGCTTGCCGAAGTCTATGATTGTGTCTCTGGCGGCTAGGGTTTCGGTTTGGCCATTTTTGGTTATGGGTTTTGGTTGGTTTACAGGGAAGATGCGATTGGTTGAAGAAGGTAGTCTTCTTCTTGGTCTGAAAGATGATGAGGATGATGAGATTGTGAAGGTGGTAGTGATGGGTAAGGTTGGTGTTGCAGGGTAGGGTTTCTGGAACAAGACCACCGAGAAACTCATTGTTGTGTTGTGTTGTCTCCCCAATAATTTGCGCTTTTTTTTTCTTGAATCTTATATATATATATATCCACACAGTTATTTTATATGTTAGTCAGTTTTACATATGTAACATATTGGTTTAGATAATCTGATTTTCGGATATTTCGGTATAAAGGTATAAAATCTCTTTGGATATTTTTATATTTCAGGTCGGGTTCAAATATTTTAAATTTGGGTTCTGTTATTTTAGGTCGGGTTTGGATATTTTGATTTTGAAGGAAAAAACTAAATTCTTTATTTTTTTAAGTTTTTATGTATTTAAAATATATATACTTTTAACTGATTTTCTAATTTAATAGATTAAACTATTAATAAGTTTCGAGATAAAATTTTAAAATTAGAGAGAAACTAGTTTAGTTGTTATTTTAAAATTTTAGATGCAACTTTTGTTAATGTAAAGAACAAGAGCTTGATATGTATTTTAAGTGAGTAGCAAATGATTTTGTTCATAATTATACGTATATTATCTGATTTTGAACCATATTTAGTATAAATATTTTGAATAACATTAGAGAAGTAAACTAGAAATATAGGGTCAAGTAATCATATATCCAGTTATCTTCGGATATTCATTCGAGTTCGGTTATTACCCGTTCGGATTCAGATGTCCAATCTCTACTAATTCAATACATGTTTAGGTATTTTATTAATTCGGTTCAGATTTTAGTTCGGGTTTTTTGGATCGGGTTCAGATACAGATTCAGATATAGGATAAAATATATGTCCCTAGGTAGGATAAAATACATGTCCCTACTACCTAGTACTACTGTCTGCCAAATTTTCTTTATATAAAATATACTCTCTCTATTCTTGAAAAGTAAGATTTTCTACGGTATGCACGCTTATTAAGAATTTAATAAATGTTTATAATTTAATTTATTTTTTACTTTATTATACATTTTCCAATAACTTTCAACCAATGAAATTTAATCAATTCAAATATTCTCAATTAATGTTTCTCAAAAGTATAAAAAAAGTACCTTCACAATATAGAAAATCTATCTTTGTGGAACAAGAAAAAAACCTAAAACATCTTATTTTCGGGAAAGGAGGTAGTATGATCCAAGACCCAAAAAATCTCAAACATACATTTTATTAAAATCAAAATTTAATACAGTGATGTATGAAATTTGTGAAAACGTGGTAATCACGCAAGGAAAACTTTTAAATCAAAATTTTAAGGAACAAATGATATAAAACAACTTCAGATTGGTCAACATATTTTCGAATTTTACGTGTACAGTCATTATTAAAAAAAAGACTAATTATCCGAAAGAAAAAAAATTAAAAGTAAATAACTTTGAATTTTAAAAATTAAAAAAGTAGATTAAAATCTAATATTATCTTAATACGCTATATATTATTACTAGCTGTCATATTAAAATGACATTATATAATCAAATTCATCACTTATATAAAATAAATAAACGACACGATTGGTCAATTGAAGGAAGGCCTTATCTTTTCTCCAGTCCTCTCCCTCGTTTAAGCGCTAAAACTCAATGGCTTCCACACTTCTTGTTCCTCAACTTCTCTCATCTCCCACGAGTCTCAACGTCGCAGCTCCAAGAACCTATTATACCTTCAACGCACACAACACTCGTCGAACAGTAAAATGCTCTTCAAACGCAGAACCAAAAGATCAGCAGTTCCTCGACCTCACACCTTCACCCGACTCAATCAACACCACAAGCGCCGAGAAGTTCCCCATCGAGAAACGTCGAAGATCCGAGATCATACGCGACAGGAAACAAAGAGGCATCGAGAAGCCAGAGCCACCGAACTTCGAGATCGGCTGGAAGAGAACGAAAGAGATAAACTTGGAGAAACCAAAAGGGTACGTGATAATGGACTTCTTGGAGAAGTTCGAAGGGTTGATGGCGAGAGAGTTCGGTTCCAAGGAGCTTTTGGCTAAAGCTGGGGAGATAGTCGCGGAGAGGGCGAGGGAAGAAGCTGAGGTTTTGAGAGACGAAGGTGAAGTTGAGGAGAGGATGGTTACTGAGCTTTTCAGGGTTTTGAAGTTGATGGAGATGGATTTGGCTATGGTTAAAGCTTCTGTTAAAGAAGAGACTCTCAGTGAGAGGATTGAACAAGCTAGAGCGAGATGTAGACAAGCTATTCTTGTTGCTAATTCTTTTTAAGACCATTTCGAAAAGATCTTTAACTTGTTTGGTTCTGTAATAATCACAAAGATTCATGTTTTTGTTTTATAAGACCATTTGGTTTTCAAACTTCTTCATCTGTCTATGAATTGTTTATAGTTTCATCTGTAAAAGATCTTAACTAGTTTGGTACTGTCATAAAAAAAGATTCATGCTTTTGTTCTCTAAAGACCATTTGGTTTTTAAACTCTTCTTGTTCTGTTTGAATTGTTTATATTTAAGATCTAAACTAGTTTGGTTATTCTGTAATTAAAAAAAAAAAAAGTTATGCTTTTGTTTCCTAAGACCATTTGGATTTTAAACTCTTCTTGTTCTGACTGAACTTAACTTAGTTTGGTTCTGTAATAACAAAGAATCATGTTTTTGTTTTTAATTTATTGAGAAAAATATACTTCCCACTAATTTCATTTTCCAAAAGATATTTACGTTATCAGTTCAATGGTTTGTTGTGCACCACACATTATAAGTGTAGATTATTACCATTCAAAGGCAAAGCTTTCACTAAGACAATCAACAATGGCATCTCTTAGATTCTTCTACACGGTAGAGATGTCGTTGCCATGTCTGTTATGCCCATGCCCATCATCACCTATCTCTCTTTCTTCGCCTTCTCCGAGATACCATCTTCTTAACACAACCTTCAAGAGACTAGGTTCATCCAGAACTCTCCGCATAACTTGTTCGTCTTCATCTACCTTCACTGGAGGCCAAACACAACAGTCGTCATTCAATGACGCTGAGATGAAACTCATTGATGCTTTGATCGGAATTCAAGGCCGTGGCAAATCTGCTTCTCCTAAACAGCTCAATGTATGCGTTAAAAACTTTTTTGCATGTTTCTTGATTTATGTCTGGTTTTGAAACATTTCTTTCTGTTGTGTAGGATGTGGAATCTGCTGTGAAAGTTCTTGAAGGTTTAAAGGGCATTCCAAATCCTGTATGAATGTTTTCTTTGTGAAGCCTTTCATCTTCAAGTTACAACTCTTCTCTGATTGTTTTGTGTATTTTCCCATTGTGGTTTTTGTAAATGTTTAGGCTGAATCTGAATTGATTGAAGGTCGTTGGCAATTAATGTTCACCACAAGACCTGGAACTGCATCTCCAATTCAGGTCAGTTCCTGTCACACAGTTCATCATTAGTATTCTATCTTCTTGATGATTTGAATGTAAGAAAGAAGAATCTGTTTCTCTGCAGAGAACATTTACAGGAGTAGATGTGTTCACTGTGTTTCAAGATGTCTACTTGAAGACAACAAACGATCCTCGTGTTTCAAACATTGTTAAGTTCTCTGACTTCATTGGAGAGCTGAAAGTTGAGGTGAGCTTCTTCTTCTTCAGTTTAACTCTTTGCATCATTAAGACTCAAAAGGATTTAAACTTCTTTGTTTCGTTAACAGGCAGTTGCTTCCATCAAAGATCCCAAAAGGGTTCTGTTTCGTTTCGATAGAGCAGCATTCGCATTGAAGTTCCTTCCATTCAAAGTTCCATATCCAGTTCCTTTTAGACTTCTTGGTGATGAAGCAAAAGGCTGGTTAGATACTACTTATTTGTCGCCTTCAGGAAACCTTAGGATCTCAAGAGGAAACAAGGTGAAAAAATGAGTTTCTTGATTCTGATACACAAGACTAAAAAGCTTTCTAAGTGTTGTCATGTAATAAGATGACATGTCTTTAGCGCAGGGGACAACGTTTGTTCTTCAGAAAGAAACAGTGCCTAGGCAGAAACTGTTAGCTACCATATCTCAAGACAAAGGAGTAGCAGAGGTAATGTGTAATGCATTTAACAAAAACATTTGAATTAGAATCAATGAATCATATTCATATAGTGTAACCACAGGCTATAGATGAGTTTCTTGCTTCTAATGCTAATACCGCGGAAGATGATTATGAACTTCTAGAGGGAAACTGGCAAATGATTTGGAGTTCACAGGTGACTACTTTGATAACACTTTCCCCCTGTTGATAGAACAAGGATAAGCGATTTTTCGGGTTTTGTGTTGCAGATGTATACAGATAGTTGGCTTGAGAATGCAGCGAATGGTCTTATGGGAAGACAGGTAAACATACTTCATTACATGTCTTACATATAGTATAGTATTATTATCATACCGGCATTAAGCTTGTTTTTGTATGAGGATTTTGATTTTCAGATCATTGAGAAGGATGAAAGAATCAAGTTTGAAGTTAACATCATACCAGCATTTAGATTCTCTATGAAAGGCAAATTCTTGTAAGTTTTCTATGTCTTTTACAAAGTCATTTTACTACATTTTTGTGTGTGTTCTTGATTGGTTTCATGATGTGCAGGAAATCAGGAGGTAGCACCTATGAGTTGAAGATGGACGATGCAGCAATTATAGGTGGTCCGTTTGGATATCCGATCGAATTGACAAACAATATCAAGCTTCAAGTTCTGTAAGATCTCTTGTTTCTTGTCTTCAGAACATAGTTTATGATTCATTTAACTGCTAAAAAAAAACAATGTGTTGTTAATTCAAACATGTTTGATTACTTTTGTTCTCTGCAGATACACAGATGAGAAGATGAGAATAAGTCGAGGCTTTGATAACATTATCTTTGTGCACATCCGAGAAATGTAGCTACGTTTAGGGGATTTCAAATTACAGGAAAAAAAATTGTTATAATGCTCCTCCTATATGAATATGCATATAGTTTGGCTTCAATGGTAACACTTCTACCCCAAAAATTTCTACATATGTACATATATTAATATGTTTTTGTTGCTATTAGAACCCCGAACCGCACTGCAGTACTCTAAGTTATCATTACAACTTCAAATTATACACACCTTCCCATAACATGTATTGGCGTTGATGCATTAAAAGACCCAGGAAAAAAAACAGTGAGGGCGTTAATACTAAACAATACGGGCCACACCGAATCGCAGAGAATGTTACAGGAAAAGATTTACAGATTAACTGTATCAGAGAACATATTATCTAGACTACTCCACTTTTACACACAAGCGATCGACGTGCATAGCTAATGATCAATTCAAGTCAATTTACACAAACTCGGACTTTGACTCTGACTCCACCTCAGCCTCTTCAAGTGTTTATGCCACCTCAGCCTCTTCTTAAAATCTCTGGCTCACTTTCTTCTGATTCGGTCGTTCCCATGTCGAATAAACAAGACAGACCACAGAAATTTTCATTTTCATCACTCTTAAATACCAAGGTGTATATGATGCGACGTCTACAATTTATACACTTTGGTCTGGAGTTGCCATTGTTACATCCAATGTCAACATTTTTGCCATAGATTTTGACCTTATGGTCTGGCTTCATGTAGTGTGCCTTCTTTCCCAATAAACATGTAATGTGAAGCTAACCAAGCGCTTGTGGTCGAGTGGCGCGAGGCGAATTCGTTGGTCCTAATAAGGGCCGCGGGTTCGATCCTCCTCCTCAGATATGCCCAAGTGTTTGGCCAGACAATTGGGTATCTAATTCCCATAGTAACAAATGGGATGCCTCGCCCCGAGGGGTTAGTCCCCTGGGGGTTGAGATCCCTCCAGGTTAATCAAAAAAAAAAAAAACATGTAATGTGAAGAATGACAGTACAAGAGGTACACGTGTAGAACCACTTGGTTGCATCTAGTTTCCCTTCACATATTTCACTCCAATATTTGAGATCTGTTGTCTCTTATTTTCCGTAGCATAGAGTGACTGGATGCTTATCGTGGAGGACAAACTCGCACTTGATACAACTATAGAAGCGATCTGAAACTGTTATGGGAAGGGTGCAGGCTTGGCAAAACTTGTTTTCATGGCGGCCATTCCTATTAATTTTTAGGTGGCGATGACCATGGCTGAAATGTTGTATCGTCTCTTCATCAATCCACAATAACGGCTCAAGTATCTCTTCTTCTTCTTCAGGAACTCCTTCAAGATCTTTCCCATCCCATACTTCTTTTCTTGTTGCACACTTGGAATGCACGGCATAGTGACATCCCTTGTTGCAAGAGTAGGATCCGTAGTTGACGTCAACGGTTTTGCGGCAAACTCCACAAGATAGCTCATGAGAGGTACAATTGAGGAGGTGTAAGAGAGACGGTGCGGGTGACGGGTGATCTTGATGACACGAGGTAAGTAAATACATGTTCAGTGGACAATGTAGTTACAAAGAAGACAAGAGTAAACATAATCCGAGGGAGAACAACGATAATATATGGTTTCCTCTTCCGGTTGGATATTTTTCCGAAAAAATTGCATTTAACAATATGATCTTCATTTGATATAAAGTTTACATCTGGATCAGAGTAATCTGAATCAGAGGATGGATCCTCCCAATCAATGGGGACTTTAGAGGTTTGAAACTTAGGATTTAAGACGATGAGGGTGGATGATTTCAGGAGGAAACACGTGACAACCTCTGTGAAACTCCAAATCACAAATAGCACAAGGGTTTAGAATCATGTAATAATGTGGCATGTCTTTAGCGCAGGGAACAACGTTTGTTCTTCAGAAAGAAACAGTTCCTAGGCAGAAACTCTCAGCCACCATATCTCAGGGCAAAAGAGTATCTGAGGTAATGTGTAATGAATTCAGCAGTGTTTGGTTTTGATATAGAATCAATGGATCATATTTATATAGTGTAACCACAGGCTATAGATGAGTTTATTGCTTCTAATGATGATTATGAACTTCTAGAGGGAAACTGGCAAATGATATGGAGTTCACAGGTGACTACTCTGATAACACTTTCACATGTTTATAGAACAAGAATAAGCGGTTTTTTGGGTTTTTTGTTGCAGATTTATGCAGATAGTTGGCTTGAAAATGCAGCAAATGGTCTTATGGGAAGACAGGTGATACACACTTTATTACATGTCTTACATAGTATAGTATATATTGACCAAAAAATAATAATAAAGCCCATAGTATAGTATATATGTTGCTTTAAGCTTGTTTTGTATGAGGATTTTGATTTCAGATCATTGAGAAGGATGGAAGAATAAAGTTTGAAGTTAATATCATAGCAGCATTTAGATTCTCAATGAAAGGCAAATTCTTGTAAGTTTTCTATTTGTCTTTTACAAAGTCATGTTACTACTTTTTGTGTGTGTTCTTGATTGGTCTCATGATCTGCAGGAAACCAGGAGGTAGCACTTATGAGTTGAAGATGGATGATGCAGCAATTATAGGTGGTCTATTTGGATATCCGATTGAATTGACAAACAATATCGAGCTTCAAGTCCTGTAAGATCTCTTTTTATCTTTGTTCTTGGCCTCACAAGAGAGTTTATGATTCATTTAACTGCTTACAAAGAACAATGTGTTGTTAATACAAACATGTTTGTTTACTTTTGGTGTCTGCAAATACACAGATGAGAAGATGAGAATAAGTCGTGGCTTTGATAACATTGTCTTTGTGCACATCCGAGAAATGTAGCAATGATAGGAAATTAAAAATTTGTTATAGTGCTCCTCCTATATGAATATGCATGTAAAGAAAAAAAAAACTGTAAACTGTTTAGGTTAAATTGTTAAATTTCTCTGATCAATATAGTTTTGAGATTTAACTAACAAGAACCAGAAAAAAAAAAACAAGAAACCACATGACATGATGGTATAAGTTTCATTACTAATTGTCTAAATTAAGACAACTTTAAAAAAATCCGAATATTTTTCCAGCTTTGTTCAAGGAAAGTTAACTTTTCTAACGAGAAGATATATCTGACAAATAGAAAAAATCTCATTAACAAGGAAGACTTGCCCACTAACAGTTTCAACAAGAACAACAAAGGAAATACGAAATTGTTATATGATAACATTATCTTCCTGCATATCGGAGAGATTAGCCGCGTCCAGGGGACATTATTTTTAGGTTACCAAAAAAATGTTATAATGCTCATGTAAATAAATAAACTTTCAAATGTTTTTTTTCTAACTGTTAAACTTTCAAATTTTTCACAGCAATGGAGGTTTTTTTTTTTTTTTTTACGTCGAAAGATCATTCTATTACTCAGGCTAGAGGTGGTCTGGGTAACCAAACCGGAATAGAACAACCAATAAAATGGAGGTTAACAGTTAAATTTCTCTGTTCAAATTAGCTTTTTTCCTTAGATGTAACTAATAAGAAACTTTATCCACGCCCGATAGGTGGTCGAGTGGTAAACTTTAGTGCTAAGTAATCAAGATTCGAAGACATCCCACTATATTATTGTTTGACTATGTGGATATGGCCTCATTAATTACGGTTCATTTGAATATCCAGAAAATAATCTATTTGTGGACCGTATCTCATTTTGAAAATTAATCTTGACCATTCTATTGGACGGTATATACCAATTACTCATTATTATATAAATTTAGCTATTAATTGTCTAAATTAAGACCCAAAAAAAACTTAGACCCCTGTTTTGTCTTAACTCTCAAGTAAAACTAATTTTCTACCAAGCAAAATAAATCTGACAAAAAGAATATCATTGAAAAGGGAAACACACCATAAACAGACTCTGGTGTAATTAATTACTCTGTCAAAAAAACTAGAAAGAAAAAACCATAAATGGAAACTGTAACATTCCAAACAAATCACCAACGATACAACAGAGAACCATAATACTGATTTTTTCCCCTCAAATCTCTCTTTCAAATATATTTTTCTTGTTGCTTCTGTCTCTTGTATTTGTTTTGTCTTTGTGTTTCTTTTAGGGATGAATAGCCTCAATGAAGCCAAGACCATGACGGAAACTTCAGGCTCAAGTAACTCTGTCTTGTGTCTAGCAAACCCCATGGAGCAGCCTCATGTGCCCACGACCACAAGAAGTGTCTTGTCCGACACAAAATACAAAGGTGTGGTTCAACAACCGAACGGTCACTGGGGCGCTCAGATATACGCTGAGCATCGAAGGATCTGGCTTGGAACGTTCAAGTCCGCCGCTGAAGCCGCTGCATCTTACGATAGCGCATCTATCAAACTCCGAGGTATTGATGCTAACTCGTACCGGAACTTCCCTTGGTGTGAAATCACGACCCATGAACCGGCGTTTCAAGCCAACTACACAACAGAAGCTGTGTTGAACATGATCAAAGACTGTTCTTACCAACACAAGTTCATGGAGTATCTCAGAAGAAGATCTCAGATGGTGGACTTCGCCAACATCAACATCGTGGCGGCGGCATCAAAACAGAGCCGAGCAGGGAGAGGAGTGCAAGACCCATTCTCTTGCACGCCGCTTTTTAGCAAGGAACTTACACCGAGCGATGTTGGGAAACTCAACAGGCTTGTGATACCAAAGAAGCATGCGGTGAAGCATTTGCCATTCATAAGCGACGTTCAGAAAGAGAGGGAAGAAGGCGAAATAGGAGGAGCTCTGGACGACGTTGAGGTTGTGTTTTATGACAGGGCGATGAGACAATGGAAGTTTAGGTATTGTTACTGGAGAAGTAGCCAGAGCTTTGTCTTCACCAGAGGATGGAATGGTTTCGTCAGGGAGAAGAGACTCAAGGAGAAAGATGTGATCGTCTTTTACCATTGTGATGTCCCGACCAATGTTAAGACATTACAAGGTCAAAGCAACAGCTTCTTGATGATTGATGTTGACTACTTTACGGACAAGGGTTCCGTGGCTCCCAAGGAAGTAGACAAGATGGTTCACAACACTTCCGAGGAAGAAATGAAAACAGAAACCAAAGGAGGGTTTATGCTGTTTGGTGTTAGGATTCAATAGCTATTTTCTTATTAGTGATTTTTATATTTAGAAAAACTTGACTAGAGTATGGTTTTGATTTGTGTTGTTTTTTGGCTTTGGTATTTAAAATTAATTTGACTAATATCTATCTTGGTCAAATAAAAGAAGAAAAACCTTTCGAGAGTCGACAACACAAAGCCATTTAAATGCTAAGAACCTACGATGAACAAAGCAATCCTAAAGAAGACATTAAGTTAAATGTCAGAATATCAAACAGCAAAATGAGTTTTTAAAATCACTAGTACTACTCTATATACTCCCTACAATGAGACTCATCTTCTCAGGTGAGTTTCCGCTTACATCTCCTCCGAGTTCCATCGCCCTCAACGTCAGGAGAGTCTTCTACAACAGTGTCTTCTTGTACAACCAAACCTCTGTTTCTAGAGAGTTTTCTTATCGGTGTTGTCTGAGAATCTTGAGGGAAGTCAGAGGGACCAGAAGATGAAGCGACTGCAGTTTCTCTGTGTGGCATTAGCTCTTCCCCCATGGGCACCATTTCAGACATCAGCTGTTACCACAAATACAAGACATCTTCAGGATAATAATCTACACCAATAGAGAGGTGTATGAGTGAGATTCTAGTTAGTTACCTTCCAGTCTTTGAAATCGAATCTAAACACAAAGTGGTTGTAAGTGACTTCCCCTGACGCCACCAGGTTCGCAGCCGGTGCGTTTCTCGGCACTGAAGACAGATTAGGAGGATCACGATGTTAGTGGAATGAATTGAATATCCAAACAAAGACATTAAGATGATGGAATGTGATCTTACAGGCAAAATGTGAACCATTCTTGTCAACAATGATCTCTACTCGTCCGTCTTTGGACAAGAAAGATAGAGCGAACAAATTCTCAACAGTCTGTGCAAATGATCTTCTGTTGAGCACCAAATTCTCAAGCCTCACGCGCTTCTTTTGCCGTAAGATGTTAAACATTATCGCCATGTTCTTGTCTGTATCAGTTTTCTCTTCTGATTGTGTATCGTCGACCTGGCGATCACAATAAACTACAATCAGATCTTTTGGTTCTTAATTCAAACTACACTACAATCAACAAGTTTCATACAAAGCATCACATCCTATTTCACAAGGAACCCAATCAACAGGTGAGAGATCACAAAAAATGCTCAAGACATATACAACATTGCAGACCATGCAAATGAATCTAAAACGTCAGAATCAGGCTGGGATATAAAGCACTCAGCATAGCTAGGTGTGACGAGTGGAAAGTTACAGATGTGAAGTCTACAAGACACAATTGAACAATCATGTATACTAATACTGCATATTAGTTCTCATTATTGGTCAAAACCTCAAACAAAGATGGAATCTACAAAAAAAACATTCTTACCTCATCGGGACGAACGCCTTCACCAGGCTTTGTACGTTTTCTGTAGACTGCCCTTTTCCTTTCCTTCAGTTCAGTGTCCATAGGTCCCAACCTGATCACAAAACAGATGTTAAAACAGAACATGCTCAACTTTTTGCAAAGCAAGTCAATGTTATTAATGAGAACTCACATTGTGGAACAACCACATGATACCAAAACAGTAGAACAGACAGCAAGCCCAAGATCCTTCCATTTTATAGATACAGGGGCAGATTCATCGGTGTCAATCCTTTGAGAAGGCTGACCAAACCCATTGACCAAAGCATTAACAAACTCAGCCGGAGAAACCCCATTAACAGACTGAGACTTGACAGATGACAACATGGTGTTTGCAATATCCAGAAACGCCTCAGCATCTGCAATTTGCTCCCTAGGCTTCTGAACTGCAAGAAAATTATAACCAAACATAAAAAAAAAAACAGTCTTTTCAACATGATTGATCATTGCTAATACAATCAATAAAAGAGTTACCTTTCTGGTGCAAATTCTCAAATTCATTGAAAATTCTGGAGAATTTATCAGAATCAACACTCGTCAAATCATCTTTAGAATCTGCAAAACAAACGGAAAAAAAAAAAACATAATTGTCAAAATCAATCAATGAGCAATTAGAGAAGCTACTGTACGTACGTACCGCTGATTTTGTTGATTAGAGCGAGATACTGAGATCTGAGAACTCTCCGATCAGATACTCCCTGTTCATGTCCCTCTTCTTCTTCCTGACTCGCCGGCTCGTCGATTCGCACGGAGGAAGCTACGCCCTTATTCTTCTCCTTCTTCACAGCCCTAAACCGCGCCGACTCGTCGCCGTCTCTGCCACCGCTGCCTTCTCCGGTTGCTTCCGATTCTCGCTTCACCGTCCTGGTCCTCATGATTGATTGATTCCACAATCACCAGAGGGAAGGGGAAGCGTTGGAAGAAGAACAAATAAGTGAAAAGCAAACCCTAACGGCGATTTTCCCGCCGAGCCCAAAGCAAATAACAAAGCTTCCGATTCAATTTTATTGGGCCGAATGAAAAGTTGAAAGCCTAATATCTGTTTAATACAAGGCCCATTAAAGCCCACGGGGAGTTTTGTATAACAAACGCTGTTTTGGTCTAACGTCCCACATCGGAAGAGTTGGAGTAGTTTAGTAGAAGTTTGTGTTATAAATAGAGGCTCTCACTGATTATTGCAAACCACGCAGCCATGTGGTGAACACAAAGCGAACTATTCTTTCGCCTTTTACTAAAGAATACCGTGTGTTCTCCATGCTAAGTGGCATACGCATATTTTTGGACGGACCTGCTTTAGAGCGGGCCCAGCAGCTCTTAGTTTAAATTTTTTGTCTGGTTTGACTGAGAATCTTTCACCGGACCAGCTGTAACACGATTAATGTGATATTACGAATCGGAATTACGTTTTCTTTTCGGTTTAAACTGGTTAATTATTCTCGGTAACATCATTTTTTTAATCCTTTGGGCCCAAACGATTCTTACATAGTATATAGTTGGGCTAATTTGTTAGACGTAAACTTTATACTATTACTGTATTCCTGCAGCGTCCGGATGTTTTATTCTCTAGTGATTCAATTGATAGTGTTTAGTGACAGGAGTACAAGTGTTTTTCATTGAACGATTCAATAAAAATAGAATAAATAGCTGATAGTTGCACAAAATTAAATATAGTTGAGCTTAAAACATAAAGTAAACAGGAAAAACGTGTAAATGCATGTGTTTGCTATGCTGATTGTTTGTCATTAGGCTATTCATGTATGTTATTTGTTATTTGTTTTTTTTTTGTTTTTTGAAAAGTATGTGACGTGTTTGTTATTGGTGCCTTTGGAATTGATTCATAATAGTGTGGTAGAATTGTTCTTTTGGAGTCGTATAAATTTTCCTTGATAGATATTTGTTTGTTTTTTGGTTAAACTATTGAGTTTTTAATGTATTGTATAAACGTTGATTTTATGTAGTATATATGTTTGAGAAAAGAAAGTTAGACAAAAAGTAATTGTAAAAGAGTAATAATATTTTTATATTTGTGGCCAACATAAATATACAAATAATTGTTATTGTTGAAGTACATAAAAGTATTTGGGATATAATGTTCAAATGTTAAGCAATAAAAAGTGATTCACCGCGTATCAATTGAAGTAGATGAATTTGATCATTTGCTTATAGAAATAACAGTTTTTGTATCTCTTGTTGATGTTGTTTGGATGACATTATATTATAACATTAGTTGCTCGTAAAGTGATAAAGTAGCACTTAAATTTTTTAATTAATATTTCATGCAATATTTTCTTAATGCGATGGACTCTAGCATAGATCGCCAAGCTTATAGTCTTGCGTCCAACCAATTTTATCAATGTAGGTTTCTCTTATATTTTTTCACCTTTGCGAAGCATTGTTATACTGTATACATAAACTGTACCTAGAGACAACCGTCTACTGATGTTTGTAGGTGATGGAAGCCATTGTCAGAGTTGTTTTTTTATCAAAATATTCTTGAATGCTTTTTACATGAAGAATTTATAAGTTTCTAGCTGATAAACATTTTGTCATAAAATCGTTAGAAAAGTAAGTGGATGGATGGTCAATAGTTTGATGGTCATTTCTTAGTTTTTATTCTTATGAATTTTATATTTTTATTCTTAAAATTTATATGCTTTGAGTTATATTTTATTTTTACAGTTTATTATTTTATATTGTATATTTGAATATATATTCATCTTTAAATACAATTATCCATCTTATAACTTATTAAATTCTTTAATTTGGTTTTGCTAACCAAATAACTTTTTTCGTGTGATTCAATTATTATTTTTATTGATCTGGAATTTATAAAACACGTAAAGCAATCTTATAATGAATTTCTCTTCTTTTGGTTTTAATTCATTTTTCTGTTTATTATATTATGTATTTTGTCCAAATTATTAGTTGTCACAGTTCAAGTTATAGATTGTCACAAAATTATCATTTTTATTTGTTGTAGTTCGTTTATTTTATTTTCCAAAAAAAAAAATGTTCTGATTATGTAATAATATTTGATTATTGTTTTTTTTTCTAAGCTTTGGCTGGGATTCACTCTTTGTATGGATTTGATAAAACCTGAAAGACAATATTTTAAATATTTTTTATGTCAACATTTTTCTTGTTGAAATTAATTTGTTTAAAATTTATTATGTATTTTTACTGAATTACTGTACGTTAGCAGCAAATTGAAAAACCAGTACAATATCAAACAATAAATAAAAGGGGAATAAGAGTATGTCCACGTCAGCTTGGAAAATCGTCCAATAGAGAGGTTGTTTTTTGCCACGTCACACACGGATTTATTTGGGTATTGTTGGGCTTCTCTCTTTTTTGACCCGTTTTGTTTGATTTGTCTGGCCCATTAAGTCCAATCAAAAGGAAACTCTAAAAAGCTGAGACGCTGAACGATGATGAATCCCTCCCCTTTCGTGTTGTTCTTCGTCGTTTCCACTTCTCCAACTGGCGTCTCATCTTCTTCTCTATTGCTCCACTGTAACGTCAGCCACCAATCCATCTCTCTCATTAAACCCCCTTCTGCACTCCTTCAATCGTAAGCCATCGAAGCATTCTGGCTCCCTTCGTTTGTCACCCACTCTCCCTAAACTAACTATATAAACATATGGTGATATTCAAGATCGAAAATACTCCACATCGTCATCTCCAGAAGAAGTGTTAATTTTCCTTCCAGAGGCTGATAAACTCCAAATTGAGGAGACAATTATATAAAGGTGTGCATCTTCAGTTCTATTTGACCTTCGGTTCTATTTGCTTCTTAATTCAGAAAATTTTGATGACGAGGATGACGAGGATGAAGAAGATCAACAAAAGAAGAGCAGAAAGTTGGTACTATGTGGTTAAAGGGTTTACTCTACAAAGTAGTTATCTTTCTTTCAGTTTGAAACTTTGTTCCATAACTTTTAAATTCAGATATTGTTGGCTCTTGAAATAGGGATCTCTAGCTTTTTCTTGCATTAGTTCTGTGTAGTTGACTAAGGGAGTATCAATTGTAATGTCTGAACCAGTTTGGTCCTCACAATTTGGACCCTTTCTCAATTTCAGGACCAAAAACAGAGTGATGATGCGTTGGATCACGACATGACTTATATAGTATTCAGAGGAGAAGATTTCAATTGATATCCACCCATGGATGTCTCACTGTCTGCTTATCACTTTGCCCTTCACGTGAACTTTGTTATTCCAAAATAGAGCTCTTTATGTTTTTCTGTTTCTTTTACATTATGCAAGTGTCTCTCATACATCAGTCACAATACCTGGAAGTGATTCAGCCATTGGATTTATATTGAGTCTATACGGAATTCATTTATGGTGCATCAATACAAAAGTTTGGTTTTTATGTAACACTGGAATCTCCGATCCGATCGGGACTAGCTTATAGATTATTGTAGTCGGCATCGGCTCTATACGCTCCCATTGTTTTTTTTTGTGAAACAGAGAAAGTAAATAAAAATTGAAAATCGTTGAGCGATGTAATAAGAAGCTTTGAAAAATGATGCGATGATCATATAATAACACTTGCAGGGGAAAAGAATATATTAGAGAAAGTCCAAAGATTTTAAGTGGCTTATACAATTAGCACTAAGAGTTGATTATAGTAATAGTTAGCTAAACTTCCTTTGCTTTTCACGGAGCTGAACAAACAAATCCAAGACTTTTAAAAATAACCAGACCTTACTCATCAAACGTTTACCCGTTTCACTGCCACAAGAACTATACAACAAAGAAATTGAAGTCAATTATAAAGGAACAAGGAAATGCAGTCATGGTTCATCATGAACATGGAAGGATATATTTATCTGTGTCATAATCAATAATATCAAAACTACTGTCTATCAACTAACCAGGAACAAGTTATAAACTCTTTACTAATAGTTGAGACTCATGTAGTAATATTAACACCTTCCTTTGGTCTAAACCAAATACAACCGAAAAAACAATTAACAAACTAGAAAGACACAAAGTAACTCACATCATGAAGAGTGATGATTGTATTTTTGGATTCAAGAAGCCTGAGGAAGAAGAAGAGTGAGTGAACTATAACGTTTGAGCTGCATTTTGTTCCGCGATTTTGTTTCTTATCTAAAACAAATATTTTCAGAGTTTTCATCTATCTTTAAACTCTTTTGTTTCTGATATTTTTTGCTGCATTCTACTTTTCTTTTTTTAGAAAGATACCATTTTCATTAGCCTCCAAATTGAACAAAGTTTTGCTGCATGGAAGATACGATTATATGATTGTGTTTTGTTACATGGAAGAATTATAGTTTTAGAAAGATACCATTTTACTTTTATTGATGTGTTTTGGAAATAAGTTTACTTTCATATGATTGTGTTTTTTTTTGTTTACGATTTATCCGCTTTGAATTTTTATATTGGTTTTAGACTATCTCCAATGTATTTTTCTCTCTCTCTAAATTATAGGAACTCTAAAAACAATTGTATTTTCAAAAATACATTTTCAATTATAAAATAAAAAAATAAAAGTTGAAAGACTATTTTATAAATAAAAGGTATGACTCTATTATAAAGAATTGCTTCTTCTTTTTTCTTCTAAACATTGAAAAAAATAGTAATTTCAAATTTGGGGGAAGAAATAGAGAAATGTTAGAGTAGATTTTCTCTATTATAACATATATAGATAAAAATAACAATGGATTGGAGATACTCTTAAAGGAGAAGATGTATCATGTAAGATTAATGCAATGCTTTCTTCTAAACACCGAGATCTTAGATTAAGATGCATTGTGCACATTAATTAGGATAAAAGTAATCACAATTTTGTTAAAATGTGTGCCAATAAATCTTAACGAAAAACATCAAAGAAAAATAATCCAATATTTATGGGGTGAATTAGGTTGATGAACAAATTATAAAATATTTATTTACATACAATAAAGATTGTCTAAGGAATTATATTTGGTTTGAATTAATAAATGCTTAACATAAGAAGGGAAATAATGGCCAAAAACATAATAATAAAAAAAGTTACACAGAAAGTTAAAATATTTAGAAATATATTATGTATCATTTTAGTAATTTTCTTTCTTCAGTTATACTTAAACACATATAATCAATTACTAATCATTAAAATTATAATTATTCATTTTTTTTGTCTTGGATGCAAATATGCAAACCATGAACAACATAATCAATCAATATAATAATGTCTTAAAAATCACACAGAAAATCTCAAGTTATCATAATCTGTTTTATTATTTTAAATTTTTTAAAACTATTTGATGTAATATAATGTGAAATAATTTTAAAAAAATCAAATTAAAAAGAAAAATGTATAGCACACAATCCGCGCGTAGCGCGCATAAAAGATCTAGTATTAGTAATAAGGAAAAGGTTTTTTACAACATTTTGCTTTTAATACATATAAATGTAGATATTTGAACAATTAAAACGATTTTAAAATGGAGTAAACAAACTTGGTCATTTGCTTATATAAGTAGTAATGCTTGCATCTCTTGCTAATTTGTTAGGATGGAAAAATATGGTAGCCTTTGTTGCTTTAACAACGTTGGAGCACTCCATCTCCATGCAAAGTTTTTTAACGCGGTACCAACTTTGTCATCCATCTCTGTTATGTTTTCAACCGATTTTATTAAATTATGCTTCTCCAACATCTTTATCTCTCTGGCATATAATGGTTATTCGTATAAATAAATTACATCTAGAGATGTATCTTCTGCTGCTGCTTTGAGATGATGGAACCCAACTCAGTATTAGTTTTTTGAAAAAATATTCTTGAATGCTTTTGACATAGTAAACTTCCAAATTTCCAGTTGTTAAACATTTTATCATGAGATCACAATACCTTGTTAGAGATGTAAGTGAACGGATGGTCAATGGTTTAAGTTTTAAATTCTTGTAAACTCAGGTGTCCTTAGCAGCCTCAGCCAGTTCTGGACACATTGCATCACATTCTTTGTGGTTCTTGAAATTTTTGCAACCCTAGAGATGATATCTATTTGAATGTTTTGAGGGAGTTGTTCTAATTTAGAGGGTGGTTGATTGGCGTTCAAATTTTTTTCTATAAGAGAATGGTTTTGTGTTTGATTGATGTACAGATTAACAGATTTGTGTAAATTGTATGTTGTAAAAACGCTTGAGCTTTTTTAGTCAAAAAAAAAAACGCTTGAGCTTTTGCGGTAGTGGTATTTAGTGCATAATATTATTGAATTAATTATTAGGCTCTTTTTGATAATGTGCTAGTTGTGTTAATTGCATGAGTTAATACGGCCGTACGGTTTTCAAATATTACTTTGGGGTCCGGTAGGAAAAATTATTTATGAGTATTTTTGTGTGAGTTGTTAGTCGATTTAAGGTAGTTTTTTGTTGCCATGTTAAGTGTATTTAGAAATGTCTGATTACGTTATTAAGAATACAGTAAGATATTATCGGCATGGGCTTGGAGGCCCAATTTCTATGAGTCATTAACCATAACCCAAGGATTAGGGGACCATTAAAAATGCACCATTCTGTTAATCGTGATTAAAACATATAATTGCTGACTCGCTAATTAGGAATGCCTGTTCTTTTCATAGATCTTTGTGTTTTATTGTTTTTCTATTCCGGTCTGGTTACCCAGACCACCTCAAGTTTGAGTAATAGAATAACCGTTTGTTGCAAAAAAAAAAAAAAAAAAATGAAAACATATAAATAGTTCAATTAACTTTTAGAAGCCATTATATACATTTTATGTTGATAAAATGGTTTAAATTGGTCGTCTTGGTTATCTGTTAACTTGCTAGTTTTATATTTGTTTGGATGCTATAATTGGTTTGGAGACTGAATGAGAATTAACTGCATAATTAGCTGTGAGGAAAAATGAAAACTTGATAATGAAACTTGAAACAGAAGCAAAAGTTGAAGTTGATAAAGAAACTGGAACTAAAAACTTGAAACAACACGTTGTTCTCCAATTGATGATTGGTTGACCACCAAGATCTCTGATGCCCAATTCTCGTGACTCTAAAATAAATTTTCACTTAACGATAATCCGAACGGTACTACTAAACCGAAATACAATCTGTTACAAAGCTCCTTTATCCGATGTAAATTGAATCATAAAAAATTTAAATGAAACCTAATCATTGAATCAGTTCAATGTTTATTTCAGTTTCTCGTACAGAACAATTCGAACCATTGAAGTAAACCGAACAAAAATCTTGTAACTTTAAAGTACCACAGTATGAACCAATCCCATACATCTACTCGTGTTTGGAAATCTTGGAGCATATGGGTACTAAACTTTTCGGAAACTTCATTAGTTAAGGCCTGTTAACAAACTGCGTGCAGCCTTTAAATGTCACCTTTGTGATCAATATAATCCTATTCAAGTTTTGGATGAACAAATGATACTTCGCAAGAGCAAATCAGTACCATCCCTTAGCAAATACAATATTCTTTCTCTTTTATTATACTACTTATGTTGTTAGGGTCAATTAGAGCTTAGAGCTATATAACTTGTGTTATTTAGAGTGTTCCTTTGTAGAATCTTAATCAGAACAAAGAGAAAGTCGCTAGCAAGTCCATGACCAAAGATTTCATAAATTAACTACAGAACACATTAGCACACCACCAATATTTTATTTGTTTAATGATGCCGCGTTAGGATTATTGTGGCAATATCTGAAAAAAGAAACGGATTAGGGATGAATTAATGATGATAATGAAAGATTCAAGTCAACGTGACAAAATCACAAAAGGGATGAAGTTCTTGAAAAAGTGAATCCAGAACACTATATACTCAAAACACGGACAAATCATACAGAAATCACGATTCACGGAATCATCGTCTCTACAAAGAATACTGAAACCCTTTGTGAAAGACTGTACGGCTGGACATATGGTGTTCAATGGCGAGACTGTTATGTCGTAGCTCTTTTGTCGGCTGAGAATTAGCCGGGAAATGATTGGCTTTGTCTGCTTCTTCCCGCTCCAGGAATTGGGTCGATTCGCTGTATGGTTTTTGACTGTTCTCTGTCTTCATCCGCCAGGTTTGCTTTATCCTGAAGTCAACGAAGAAGACGATCATGATCACGCTTTCACTTAAGGTTCATCTTCAGCTTGTAAACAGAAGCTTCACTGAAACGGCGCCTGAATTTGATTAGACGGTACGCACTAACGTATCCTCGCATAAGCGTTGACTGTTCGAAAAGAGAAAATTTAAAGATTAAACAATCAAAATGGCAGTAATTCATTTAGCAAAAAAAAAAAAAAGAATGGCAGAAATCGTGGACAGAGTTATTAGGAGACGGTCGTGATTACCTTCTCGTCAAGAAATAACATGTAACACCCATTAGTTTACCGCCTTTCTTCACTTTCCAAGCCTACCAGAACCTCAGAAACCGCAAACCGGAGCCTTTCTTCTTTACCGCCTTTCCTCTCGTTGAGGTTGTGCTGTTCATAGCTGAGAGGAGCTAGAGGATTTATAGTCGTGGTTTCCGTCGGTTACTTTGGGAGATGATGAGGTTGATTGAATACTTGTGAGTAGGATAAATCATGTTAAAGCTCGATGTTAAGTATGTATTAATGAAAGCTGAAGACGTTACAAATAGTTCATTGGCGGCATCGAAACAGTCGGCAGCTGATTTTTTATTGTCGACGTTCAGAAGATGATATGAAAACCCTAAACTAAACTGGGCCTGACTAAAACATTGATTAAAGGCCCAAAAGCAAGCAACGAAACAACAGCCTGCATCGGAACATCAACAAATCATTAGTAATTAATATTTTGAAGTGTCACGTGTCTAAATTTGCCATATGCTCAATACTGATGTGGCTCAAGGAGAAGGGAGAAAAGTCTCATTTATTGTTATAGATTTGCTAAGTGTTTATGCTTTCAAATGTTTATGCTTTACCCATTTTGTTAATGTCAGTGTATATATAAGATGAAATATTTATATATAACAAGAACTGTGATTGCCTTAAAATGTACTTTTTCAACAATTAAAATAATTTTATTTTTGAATAATAAATTTATACTATTATTTGCGAAGTGATTTTTCGCGACAGAGCTCTCACGTTAAAAAGTTAGAGTGGTTAATATCGTTTATACCTTTAGTGAATAATGAATAATAAACAATTAAAAATTTATTAGATACAATTTATTTTATAATTAAAAAAGAATTTAATATTACTAATAACCTAACAACGTATCTTCAGAACTACGAGATCACCTCTTTCATTTTGGGGTGACGGAGGGATATTTTTAAAAATAAGATAATTTCTAAATATTGTGTTTTTATCTTGAAATAAAAAAAGTATAAAAATTAAAAAGATAAGATATAAAATAATTTATAATTAAATATTAATCTAACAAAAAAATTTGAAAAAAAATATTATTCAATTATTTTCTAAAATATTTCTAATATGTGAGTGTTACTAAAATTTTAACACAATAATAAGCATATATTTTAAAGAAAAAAATTGTCATTATAATACTTTTATGTTTGATTTAAATTTTGTTGAAAACATAAACAATAAGTTATCGCGATGGTTTTGAATTAATAAAAATAAAATAATAATTATTTTTAAGAAGATTATGTTCATGTACAGATAAAATATCTAGTTATTTTAATAATAGACCCTACAATATATGAACTAAGATGAATAAGACCCATATTAATGTTCTGTATACAGTTGAATGATGATGTATTTGACGATGGAGAATCAAACATCAACTCAAACTGATTACTACTAGGGCTGTGGAATTTAAATTCATTGTTCCCTTGGATAAACATTTGATTGTCATCAAGGTTTGAATAAAATTCCATTCGTCCTTAAATTCAACGAAAATTCCATTTGCCTGAAGAGTAATGCTTTGATCTTCCACCACTGAATAAACTGGGTTCCGTTTGTGGTGTACATAGGCAATGACATGAACCTGGTGATAAACCTCTGTTTGTGTTCATAAACTTCAAATCCATAAATCGATCTGTTTTTGGACCGAGCAAACATGCAGAAACACTGGCTTTCCAGTTTCATTGACATGTAATTTGGTTGATTCAAAAAGACCATCAGGGTTTTGACAAGCCTATGTGTAGTTTTCTTATGAATTGGCAGATTGATTCAACGTTTTCTCCTTCTTCTTGGTTAATAATGTTAAACTACGTATTCTTTTCTTTGGTGGTCATCTTCTTTTGACCACCAAAGAAAAGAATACGTAACGGTACGTAAAGATGACTAAAAAAGCTCGTGGTCATCTTACTCCACAAGCTTTAAGATTAACAAACAATCTTGTTTATTCTATCAATAGAAAGATGCTTAATGACTGAAGTCAATGTAAGACTGCGAAAATTTTGATTGAAAATCACAAAACAAAAAAATACGTAACGATATGTAAAGTAAGAAAATATTAAAGATGTCATTAAGGAAATAAACAAATTCACGTATTTGAGAATTGATCTCTTTTTTAAATCAATAAATCGTCTGTAACATATGCGATTTTCGAATCCCATGATACAACTGTAATAAGACTGTTTTGCAACATCCGAACAAAATCTGCTAACTATAGACGCAATCTATTAGGATTTATCAAAAAACATTATGCTAAAAGAGATATTCATTCATTTTTCACCAGCTAGATATGTTATTCAATCATATCTCATATATATTAAAATAGAAGCATTGTCTTTTAATGACACACTATATTGGACACATGTTATCTTTACATTGATTTCAATTTGAGTATGCTGACGTGTCAGTCTCACAATCATTTAACAATTAATGCGTTCATATACTAATTTTTTTAACTCTAACGCAGACAATTTAGTGTGTTTGCACTAATTTTTTTAATCAGTTCCTTTTTGGTTCCTACATTTTTAACATTTGTATTAGTGAACTGAAATCTCATTGTACAGCTACTGAATAATATCATTTTGAAAAGAAAAAAAATTACAAAATCATTAAGATTCGCATAAACTAAAATGCTGGAATGAGAATGTTTTAGAAATTGAAAGTTTCGTATTATTTTGCCGAACTTAGCCATGGTTGAGGTTTATATACACGAATGCAATAAATAATTGCGATTGGTTATGAATTAAAGAAATTGAGGTAAAAAAACACTACACACAAAGTCGAATCTTTAGTTTAGCCAAATATTGATTTTATTTACGGATATTTCATATCAGACCAATAATTAGAAACATAATCAGATTATTAGAAAAAAAAATCAGAAATCAGAAAAAATTTAGAATAAAAAAAGTTCATAAAACCGATTGAAAAAAAAAAAGAATTCATGTGCCGACTGAAGATATAACATTATTTTCCACGCAACTCTAACACTTTTCACTCGATTGTATCATGTTTTTATTATATTTACCAAGAATATTTTATAAAAAATACATGTTATTGGTTATAGACTACGTCAGTTTTGCAACATTCCCAACAATATTGTCACGACGCCCAACCATTTTAATTGGTATTCCTAAAGTATGGTCAATTAATTATGTATGTTAAATAAACCCAAAAAATTTGTTTTACATTTACTTTATTTTGCTTTGTATTATTAGAAGAAAATAAGTTTGAGTAAAATATATTCATCCGAAGAACCGAACCGAAGTAGATTTGAAAGTAATATTAAACACAAACTAAAACTGATTAAGTACTCAGATGGATTTAAGATTTTAATATCCAGATAACAATATCCGAATTTGATTCAAACTAAAATATTTTAGATACCAAAAATATCTAAATCACAATTATATACTTAAATATCTTAATTATTAAAAAAATTATATCAATTAGATATTCAAAATATGAAAAAATCTAAAAATTATCAACATAGTCACAAATAAATATCTAAAAATAACAGAAAATATTCAAAATATTGAAAACTATTTATTGGTTCTCCATCTAAATATTTAAATTGAACTAATTTTTATTTAAATTTAAATATTTGGTAATATATTATTCAATTTTTTATGTTTTATATTATTTTATTTTTGGATTTTGAGGATTTAATTATATTTTGATTTTTGTTAAAAAAATACATAATTAAAATGGGTACCCGAACCGAACCCGTAATGATCCGAACCAAATCCAAATCAAAATTTGTAAATATATGAATAAAATTTAAATTTCTAACTCTAAAAAATCCGAATAGAACAACTGAATCCGAAAGGATATATGTCAATCCTTGGAAAAAAGTATACAATAAATCATTAAATAAAAAATATAATAAATAAATCTAATAAACTATTTCACTCTGCAAACAACGCATATTATTACGTGGTTATTATTAATTTGGTAACATTTTTCTTATATTTGTTAGGATTTACCTAAAACAATGCTAACTCTAGACGCAATCTGTTAGGATTTATCTAAAACATTATGCTAAAATCTTTGTATGAATTTGCTTCAAAATAATATTTTTCACCGTTTCTTTTTGGCAAAAAGAATATTCATCCGTCTTTCACCAGCTAGATATGTTATCCAATCCTATTATTATTAATTTGACAACATTTTCTTATATTTCCATATTAACTAGAGAAAATTAAGTAGTAAATGGCGAAATTAGATGATATACTTTAAAAATGGCTATTAAAAAAAAAAATTGCTCACCAACCAACCAAGCCTAGTTTTAGATTTCAAAATTAATAGTTAAATTATGTAAATTGAACAAAATGGTCACTCCCTTACATAAGATGATGCATATCTCAATTCCATCTTTAGATAAGCTACGTTGTTCTAATCCAACAGAATCAAATCAATTTATCCGACTAATTAAAAGCAAAAACGATTTGTAAAGGGTACGTGAGTATGATAAGTTTGTCTGCGAACATTTTAGAGCAACACATTAATATGCGCATAATCGCTAAAGTAATCATTGAGCAAGACCTTTTCACCTAACGAACTTTTATAGATTTAGCTGATGATTAACACTTGTATGCTCTAGAAGAAAACCAATTATGATATATCAACACGTGTCACCCCTACAACTTAGTGCATCTCCACATGACATGACTTCACCCCCCCCCCCCCCCCCACCCCCCCCCAAAAGAGCAAAGGAAAAAACAAACAAGAGATCCCCAACTATAATGTAGGCAGGGTAACATTTTACCCATCTTTTGGACAAGACTTATGGAGTGTGATGTATATTGGTTGGTACGGCCGATTAAAAAACGCAACGACTAGTATATTTTTTTTTTTTTTTTTTACTAGTTCAAAATTATATCCTGCAGCAATATAATATTTTTAGTTTTGCTATGAATTCACATGTTAGCAAAATGTGTTTTTTTGTTTGATAATTCGAGAGAAACTTGTGAGTATATAATATATTTTGGTAGATTCTGAATACCCTTGCTAACACAGACATGTAGTAAAGCATTTCTTCCACTGAAACTTAAACTCGAAACACAACAAGACTAAGTCCAACCCTTGCGTTTGACCACTAGTCTACATATACTGGTTGTGTATAGATATTTCTTAAGAAAAACCAAGTAATACGGTACTAATTTTGAAGGTACTAACTGTACTGATTTTATCGAAAAATGTGGTTTTGTATTGGCTTGATTTATAAGGATTTTCAGTGGATTTATCGGGACTTTTAATTTGCATATTATTGGTTTATTATTTTTTATATTGGTAGATTCATCGAAATGATTTCTATTTTTTTTTCTTCTTCTATGGAAGAGGACTTTTCCACTATACATTATTTTCATAGAATATGTTTTTACGGCCTTGTTGCCAAACATCGATTTCAACTTTATCACCGGTTTGTGATCTTGCATAGCAGCATATATGTACATGGTTAGAAGATGCAATTGAGATTACCATGTGTTGTCTCGCATGTGAGAGTTTAATTTATCTGACATATTATGTGACTAAGTTTCAGCTATCCGACTATGTCGGGAATGTTCCATCTACATCCAAACCTTGTTTTAAATTCGTTGTCATCTTCCTTTGTAGATGTATCTTTTTTAGTTTGGTTTGTTATTGTACGTTATGCTATTTATAAAGAGGATGGATAATTCCTTTTGTATTTGTACTCAAGAAAATTAATGAATGAAAGGAAGCAAGTTGTGTTACAAGAAAATCATTTAGCATCTCGAGTGAAACTTATCACCATCGTGTACTTGTTCTTGTAGTGTTTGCACTATCAAAAAGGTTCTTTGGTCATGTGTTTATTGTTGCAAGATTTATGAAATTTGTCTATGATCTTTGGCAAGAACTTAAGACACGTTTGTTGATGGTTCTATGTTCTAACAAAAGAACGTAAAATGATTACCCTGAATTATTATTATTGAGTTAACAATAAAAGAAGCTTCTCATGCTAGTACATCACTTCTCTTCTGCATTTTCATTGTGTTTTGGGTGTAAGAACAACATACAATAGCTTTGGAGTTCGAACCATAACATGAACTTTACTTCTCCTTCCCCCCCCTCCCAACCAAAAAAAAGGTTCCAACTTTACAAAACCCTTTTGTCCATCAGCCACCAAAGTTATAGCTCTGTTCACGATCTCTTCTCTACTTCGCTATGTTCCGACTCTCACCAAAGACCGAACCCATACTTCTATGCACAAATCCCTCCCTGGCACGCACGAGCGCATACTTCGGCTTCTAGTTTCACGCACAAGAGCATCTACATCTTGCCCGGCTCTCTTCCAGCCCCTGACCAAATATCCAACTTTTGAGAAAGAAGAGAGCAAGAGATTAAAGAGAGAGTAGTGTGTTACATGGGAGAACATTACCTTAACTTGTTCTTGCAGGTCCTTGATGTACTGAACCGCAAGATCCAACATATCTGCTGTGTTTGTTTGCTGCATATCAATTAAAGGTTATAAATACATATTGAGAAAAGAACAAGAAAATGATAAATGAGAAGAGGAAGATCTATCTTCACCGTATCCATGTTTGGAACAAGATCTTGCAGCTTCCTCATTCTTTCACTGATCTTTGTTCTTCTCACCTGTTCCACAAAACATATAGATAATCTTACAATCAATGAAACTAATGTCATTGCGCATAAATAGTAGGGAAATGATATTACTCTCTCAGCAATGCTCCTAGGATGAGTAGCGCAGCCACGTTTAGCTCTGATCTTACAAGGGATAGAATCTGAGAGTAACTGCTCAATATCTGATAAAGACTTAGGCAAACTCATGTGATGCGCTAAAGGAGGACGTCTACTAGCTGACGAATCTTCATCCTGTTTAAGTTAATTTTCATCAAACAGAATCAAGAACAGCAACAGAAACATAGACATAACATAAACTCATTATGAGAATACCCTACCTTGGTTTTGTACTGATCTAGACCACCAGATTGTGTCCTTGCAATTGCCATACGCTTAGACGAAGCAGAGCCTTGGTTAAACCCACCAGAGAGCGTCCTAGGAGGCAACCTCGAGGAGAAAACGGGTTTAACATCATCAACCTCAGGGATTGAGCCCATGGAAGGAGGAGGAAGCTTGCTTCTTGGAGTAAGAGATGAAGCTTCGGTACTATTACTCATGTTCATCACTCCAAAACCTCCCATATTTTTCATTACAGCTGCATATGCTGTCGTTCCGACAAAACAACAACAACAACAAACACCAGATATGCTTATAGATTCTTAAAAAAGAAAGACTTTCCACTACCAGAAAAGTTTCCTAATAAGGAAATAACTTTAAAAAGATTAAAAAGGAAAGTTTTCACACGAACCTGTCTCCACGTCTATGGATGAGAATAACCCGGCCGGTGAGCTGTTATGCCGAGCGAGATTATTCGCCGGAGTCCGGTCATCTCTTGGTCTCTTGTTCTGACCTAAACTCCTCACCACCGAAGCATACCCAGTCGAAACAGGAGGAGCCATCTCGACGACCTCCATCGCCGTTGCCGTCGGCGGAATATCATCAACCACCGTCTCCTCCTCTGTCTTCACCTCCGGAGGCTTATTCTCCGTCTCGGAGAAGGTGTGATGGAGGAAGCTGTCGACGTTGTTGCTCGTGTCGGTGGTCTGCAAGAAGCCAGACAAGATCCTCTCAGTCTCGGGGCTTGTCGGTCGATCCAAGAACTCTTCGATGGATTCACCGAAGCTCGAGAAGTACGAGCTTGGAGCTGACTGGTACCGAACTAAACCGGAGGTCCTTGGCGGTCTCTGGTGTTGGTGATCGTGGAGAAGGAAGTGGTGTTGCTGAAACTCTGACTCCATCTTAGTAGCTTTAGAGTTCTTCTCCTCCTGTGTTATTTTCGTAAGAGGGTGACAACACCGGGCGTTTAGCTAGTTCGCCGGGAGAGTTTTCCCGGCGAGAGATCTCACTGAGATAATGATAATAAATATAAAATGAGAGAGAGAGAGAGGTGAAAAGAGAACGTGAGGGAAGGTTATGTGGGGGAGAGAGAGGTGAGGACGAAACAACAGAGGGCAGGTAGAGATTGGGATTTATTTACGTTTAGACAAAAGTGCCCTTTGTGTTGTCTGCTTATTACGAGTGGTAACCGATGATGCTGACACGTATGGGTCATGTGGGGACCATAGTTTTAATTGCTTGTGTATTATTTTCGTATAATTATTGTAACAGTAAAAAATATTTTTCTTTCTCTGAATAAAATATTTTTTATGTCAATTTTTTCTTCTTTTCACCGTGGAATCGAGTTCATTTCAGATTTTGAGACATGAATTGGCGACTAAAAGTTGGAATGGGATATTTACATTTAATTATTATCCGATGTATATCCAGTCTACTAACTCTTTCCATTTTGTAATAAGTATCATTCTAATTTTTTTTAATTACACAAAAAGTATCACTTTGCAATTCCAATACAAATTATACTTATTTTCACCTGAAAATTAATTGCAAATTACATTGACTTTATAAATAATTTTATTTATCTCAAACACTATTAATCAGATATGTGTAATTAATAACAACTTACATATATTTCATTCATTTTTTTAATCGGTGTGAAAGATGTAAAATGATACTTATTTAGAAACATAGAAAATATCTACTAATATTTGTCATAGTATTTCTAAGAAATGAATGTGTATATATAAATCGGATTAGTACTTCATTACGAAGAGTCCCATTTTCTGATATGCATATTTCATACGGCTGTTATTTTAAAAAAACTGAGTTTGTGTATTATGATTTGATCAATAAAAGTAATTTAACAGTAAGAATAAAATATTTTTTTTTCTTTTAAAACAAGTAATTTTAACGGTAAGAGACTTGCATAAAAATTTCCAAAATATTATAACTATATCATATATTTTTTTATTTAAAACATTAAGTCGTTAAAAAAATGTGTTATAGCAGATTTTTTCTTATATTTCTTCTATGCTGTGTTTTCTTCAATTGTTTATTAGTAAGATTCCCTGGCTAAAGGTACTAAACCTAATGTATTCAACAATTTCTTGTTTTCAAATATAATCCAGCAGCTTTATATTTATTTGTACTTTATCTCTTTTTAATTAAACAGGGATTTTTAAAAATCCGCAATTATTGACATGATTCAATACTTTCAAAGATAATGTTATTAAAAATGACGCCTATTGTGGGATTTAAAGCTGTTGACTTAAAGCTATAAAAATGGCTGAGAAAAAGGACATATGTTGATCAGACCCATATTGGGATGACGGAGAAGTTAAAATGAAAAACAAACTATAATAATATATTGTAATAAAAAAATAAATGAAGAATCAGACAGGTGTTGATAAGGGGCTCCAAATTTTAGGGAACCTTTCAAGCGACTCAATCCAACGATTCACCCTTAAACACGTATGTACTACGCATAAAATAATAGGACACGTAATGTACTTACGTTTCTGTAAATAATATTAAAAGAACATATATTATAAGTTTCCAAATCTTGAAAAGATATACAAGTACTGATACTACGTCAGGATTGGGCCTCGACCGAGTTAAATATTTGGTGGGTTACCTTTCTCGCTCATACTAGCTGTAGCTTACTCATTAGATTAATCGGACTCGTCCGCGTAAACCGACTGGTTGTGTTTAACTTGGTCTTTTACTATTTACCAAGCATTGTGTGTTTAATTTAGATTTTGCGAAGCAAATTGAATCTCGTATCCACTTATATGAATCGGTTCTAGACATAGAGACTGGTTGTGCTTAACTTGGTATTGAACTATTTACCAAGCATTGTGTGTTTAACTTAGTTTTTGAGAAGCAAATTGAATCTTGTATCCACTTGTATGATCGGTTTTTAGACAGCGAGATGAAATATTTGTTTTCTTTAAGTGACTTTTATATGTGTTGATCATATAGTATACAATCATAATTGTTTTAACCCCAAATTTTTTTAGGGCCAGCCACATATCCACTAATCGGAACTGGACAAAGACCATCAAATGGTTCATTAAAAGAACATACAAAGTAGTATATGTCTAAATCCATATTTCATTGCACCATTGTTTTGGAAATACTTGAGTATAATAGACCTGAGCTTGCTACACTAGTCAAAAAGGTACATACAAATGCAGTAATTGTTTTCAAACCGGTTTTGTGATTGGTTTACCTGACCAGTTATTCGTGATAGTGTGTATATCTTACTGGTTTCGATTTTGTCTTGGAGATAATGTTATTTTGTGTATTATATTGAAATGTGTTCTCAACCGTTTTATATCAATCTTTTTATGAGAAAACTATTTTTGGGTGTCAAGAAAGTACACGTTACTTTGATACAAAGAAAACGATACCCATAAATATGAGATAAGGTTTGAGAATCGAGGTGGAATACAACAGAGAAGCACAATCTCACGTGGAACTTAGGCGTGAAGATCCTCTTCCTTGAAATAGTAAGCACCTATATAGATTCTTCCGCACTTTCTTACTTTTATTTCAGAAATACACTTGAAAGTTTTTTTAAGTGTGTTGCTCTTTTTCCTCACTTTTACTTTTGATATTGATTAGTGGCTTTAATACGAAAGTAGCATTGATTACCAAAAGTTTAGAAACAAGTAGTGAGCTATAAAACACTTCTACCAAGTGTAACGTTTGAGACAATCGAGTTTATAGAACCAGTCTTTGGACTAAGCATATGAAATCCAAATTGGTGTATAATGTTTTGTTTAAATGCAAGCATGTGCAAGCTCAACTAAATAACTGTATTGTTGATTATAACCAGTGGCGGAGGCAACTAAGGAACAGGGGGTCAGCTGACCCCTATCATTTTTTTTAATTTAGTTTAATATAAGCATAAAACTTTGTTATTTATTGATTATTTGGTTCATTTTCAAAGTTTGACTCCCTTGTTTGCTGTGAATAATTTCATACGTATAATTTTGACCCCACTGAGTTTTGGTTCTACCTCCACCACTGATTATAACTCATGTTCAAAAAACCAATATTGTTATTGAAAAAATCTTGTATTATAGTTTTGAATGTTTGAAATCGAAATATGTATAATACATCTACAAGTTTAATATAAAACAAAAACACAAAAAAAAAAGCAAATTATGATAAATTTGTGGTTGACAGCGAATAATTTTGTTTGCAATAAAGACTCAAAGAAGTAATGAGAAAGATGATGGTCAGTTATAATTTGCCACATTAAAAGGAAAACGTAGAAAACAATCAAAATATGCTATTGTAGACTCAAACTCGTGACATGATGATTTATAACCAATTCATTTACCACTAGACAATGGTTAGTTACTACTTAATTCCCTAAAGTAACTAATACCTAATTTATCTACAATTTTAATAAGCTGCTCAAAAATAATTCACGATTAATCTCCAATTTGTCAATTCAGTAGGCTCAGAATTGAAGATGTAAAATTTCCGTCCTGAAGTAATTGCTGGCGTAGTTGTTGAAGCATATGTCGTGGTGAGTGGTGAAGACCATGTGCAGTCAATGTGCTGAGCTGGAGTCGTGTAGACTTAGAAAGCAAAAGAGTATCTTGGAGATAATTGGAAAGAAGAATAAGCTTGAGGAACAAGTTTATGACTTAAAGGAAGATGAATAAGTGCATTCCAAGAAAAAGAAAATTGCACTTAATGTTATGGAAGATGTTCATATCCATGTTTCCTTGGAGACTAGGGTTTCAGGAACGTGGAGAATAATATAAGATAGCTATGGGTCGTCTGTAAAGAGACAGAGACACATATGCTGATCTTATAGAGAGAGAGATAAGCTCTTGGAAGTGTTCTTGGGTCGTGCTGAAACAGTGGCTGAAGTACTTGACATGAGAGAGACATAAGCGGGTAGCTTAGAAATCCTTTAGTGTCGTGTGTTTTAACACTAGACAAGTAAAGATGAATAAACAAGGTCTTGTAAAGATTGTTTAAACTAGATTCTAATAAAGCATTGGTGTTTGCTTAGTGATGGCAATTGGGTCATCAGCCCGCGGGCCTGGCCCGTAAAGGCCCAGTGCGGGGCGGGTTTGGGTTTATATTTCTTAGGACCGAAAATTTGCGGGCCTTGTGGGATGGGTACTTGCGGGAATGGGCCAAAGCGGGATGGGCCTATGCGGGTTGCGGATCACGCGCAGAACCGGCGTTGCTTCATCACTTTCTACGTTTCTAGTCCGATTTTGGAGCGATTCTCGAGACAGTCTACCACTGTTGCTTCTCTTCATCGTCGAGCCACCACCGGAGCTTCTCTTTGTCTTTGTTCCACCACCTTAGCCTCTCTTTGTCTTCGATCCACCATGGAGCATCTCATCTTCCTCCGATGATGGCCGTTCCATGTCCGGATGTCCTACAGTGCTTCTGGTCACCACATCGTCTTTGAGCTGCAGCAGAGGAGCTTAACAGAGAAGGCTGCTTGCTCGCATCACCGCCACACTCCTCCCTTCACCACCAACAAGTCGCCGTCGGATGAATCTGTCGGCTGTGGACGAAACTGCCTCGGAGCTTGCTGTCTCAACGGTACGTTGTTAAAGCCAAAGCTTCGACTTTTTGAATATTTGATTCATCTTTTTACTTGTTCAGGTGCAAGGCTTCCGTTGTATTTTGATTTGACTTATGAGTATTGAGAGACGGAAAAGTGTTGTTGTTATGCGGCTGATGAAGTGATTGGCTTTAGGGAGATGGAAATGTCAAGTAGAGGCATGACATCTGATTGATTCAGTTTTGTATGTGAATGTCGTTAGGAATCTTAGGTTTGGTTATTTTTATATATTCTTGCATTGCTCTGAGCTCGACTTCACAATATAAACTTTATATGTTGTTCAAAAGTTTTTACTTAGAAGAGAAGTTGTTCTTATATATGTGTGCAGAGTATGCTTACTCTTGGATATATTTGATTTATGTATTGAGTTAACTCTCTTGTCTGATTGTTTTTTTCTTATCTTTCATGATTCTGTCAGAGTGAACCAACTTTCCACCTGTTTGGATTCATTATGTGCCTAGCTGCCACAGCTGCGAGAGCACTTAAATCAGTTCTTCAAGGGATTTTGCTATCTTCAGAAGGGTACGAGATAATATCTGTTATTCAAGATGGGCTTCAACCTCGTCTGCTTCTGGTGGGATTGAACAAGACACTATACCAATAACAAATAGCTCAAAGCCGCCATGCTTGGATGAGGTAAGTTGATCTTCTTACAATCTTCAAGATGAGTTTTTCATGATAGATGGCTATTCATAATCTTCACTGATGTACTTGTATCACAGGAGAAACAGTTTGATAGAGAAAGTGCAGCTATTTCCCCGATTTTAAGCTCATTGCATTCTCTTTCAGAACCAAGAGCCCCATTGGTGACTCCAAGCAAGCAACCTTTAAGCTCTTATCCTCGAGTCTTCTGCAACCCGGTTTCAGATTGTGAGAATCCTCAACTTGATCATTCGCTACAAGACTCATTCACGGATCCTGTTTCCAGTTTCATGACGTCTACAAGAAACCACCAAGGCTCACCTATTGAGGATGCATCACCAAACCTGCGTAACAGACCAAGCTCACTGTCCTGCTTAAAACTGGCTGTTAGGCCTGGGCATATTATCCATAATCCGGAACCGAACCCGAACCCGAACCGAAAAACCCGAACCCGACCGGTTATGGATCCATCAAAATACCTGATTGGTTTTGATATGCTGATAATTTGGTTATCGGGTACGGTTTGGTTTAATCTGAAACCCGAATCAGAATCCAAAATAACCGAAGTATATGTATTATGTACATAAGTATATAGGTGTATTGTACGATTTCTACAATTACCAAGACACAAACCACGCTTTGTTATTTCCAAATTCCAATATTGCTTTCATCATAACGCTAGGGGCGATTCCTCTTCTTCATATTTTCGAAAACCTAATCGAATTTCCCTTTAAAATCAAAGATGTTTGCAATGTTCAGAAGCACAAACTGACAATTCTCTCTATCTCCTCCGCCATCTTTGATTTCGAGAACTCGATCCGAGGTAACTACTTGATTCTGATACTTGTATACAGTTTTAATTGATGCATGTTTGTGACTTGATTCGATTCAATCTTCTGTGATCATATCGAGTCTTCTATGTGGATAAGCGTTTTAGGATTCGATCTCTGTTAAGAAACTATATGATAGGTGTTTTAGGATTACAATTTTAGCTTAGTTGAATTGATAACTGATTTTTATTTAACTTATCTCAGATGGATTCATCATCAACTCCTATCCGAGTTCACCTTGACAATGAAGAAGAAGAATTTCGTACTCCTGATAGTGGTGGCAAACGTAAAGAATCCCATGGAGCTAGTGGAGCAATGGAAGATGGAAGGAAAGTAGCGAGGATTCTTCCTCCGAGGTCTAAAATCTGGAGCCATTACACAAGGACAAAGGAAAATCGTGACAAATGACTTTGCCATTACTGCAAAAAGAAGTTCTGTTGCAAATCAAAGTCAGGGACATCAAACTTGTTGAAGAATCTCACCGTATGTAAACAATACTTTGCGCATTTAGATGGCCAAAGCTCTACTCAACAAGTCATTGATGAAGAAGGCAATCTGGCGGATGCGAAGGTCAGTGAAGAGATTTTCAGAGAAGCAACCAATGAGATGATGGTTATAGGAGAGTTACCATTAGCTTGGATAGAAGGTGTGGCTTGGAAACACTTCTGTAACAAGGTATGAGAGTCCACTGTTATAAAAATATCTAATTTATACATAGTTAAGTTAACTAGTATCTAACATTATATGTCATTTGTGTAGATGAAATTATGGAAGCCTGTGTCAAGGAGAACATCAACCAGAGACATTGTGAAGATGTATTGCAAAGGAAGGCTGTTATGAAGAAGTGGTATAAATCAAACAAGCAAAGAGTATCCATCACTACTGATATATGGGTGGCTCAAGTAACACGTAAGTTTCAATCTTAATGTGTCTGTTAATTTTAAAACTTTGAACTGATCTTATTGTGTCTGTTATTTTACAATTTCGATTTGATCTTAATGTGTGTGTCAAGTAACCCGTAAGTTTCAATCTTAATGTGTCTGTTAATTTTAAAACTTTGAACTGATCTTAATGTGTTTGTTATTTTACAATTTTGATTTGATCTTAATGTGTGTGTCAAGTAACTCGTAAGTTTCAATCTTAATGTGTGTGTTAATTTTAAAACTTTGAACTGATCTTAATGTGTTTGTTATTTTAAAATTTTGAATTGATCTAAATGTGTGTTTTATTTTAAAACTTTGAACTGATCTAAATGTGTTTGTTATTATTATTCACAGGTGCAAGTTACATGGTGGTGACTGCACATTACATTGATTCTTCTTGGCGCCTGAAGAAGCTCATCATCGGGTTCAAACATGTAATCGATCACAAAGGTCAGACAATCTCTAGAGTTCTTTTAGAGGTCTTAGCTGATTGGGGAATCAATAAATTGGTCTGCGCAACGGTTGACAATGCTACTGCGAATTCATCTGCTTTGAGGAGGTTTCAGGCTGAATTCTCTTCACAGTCTCCAGATGCTTTAGTTCTAGATGGAGAGTTCATGCATTTGAGATGTAGTGCACACATCATTAACTTGATTGTGAAGGATGGGATGGCTGATGTAGATGAGAATGTGACTGCGGTTCGTAATGCTATAGTCTATGTTAGAGCTTCAGGGAATAGGTTAACATCGTTTGAGCAGAAAGTTGATTCGGGTAGACTGACCAGAGGAAGCTTTCCTTTTGAGGTTACTACTTGGTGGAACTCCACTTATCTGATGTTGAATACGGCATTGAAGTTCAGAGTTGCGTTTGATAAGATGGAGGCAGAAGATAAGCTCTACAACGATCATTTTTTGGAGGTGACCGACAAAGGAAAAAAGAGAGAAGGACCTCCACGGTACCATGACTGGAGATCAATAGAAAGATTATGCAGGTTTCTAGTGATCTTCTACAACTCCACCTTAGTTGTCTCTGCGTCTACATCTCTCAACGCTTACCGGTGTTATGAAGAGATTGTGACCATAACAACTAACCTGATGGCACTGAGCGAAAGCATGGATCATGAACTGAAGGATAAGGCAGTGGAGATGTTCAAGAAGTTTGACAAGTATTGGGATGGATTGAAGAACATCAACAAGATGTTAATTGTGGCAACAATTTTTGATCCAACAAAGAAGATGGTGCTTGCGACGATGTGTTTTGATGAGCTTTATGGGGAGGACAGCTTGGAAGGGAAAGAGATGTACGAGTCTGTGATAAGTGTGTTGCGGATTTTGTTTAAGGAGTATAGTGAAAGACATAGGAGATCATCAAGTAGGCAGACCGATCAAGCAACTACCGAAAACAACAATCATCTCAGTGTTCTTGAGAACTCTCCATGATAACACCTGATTTAGTTGATGATGGTATATGTTATAAGAGGACTGACAGAAGGTACAAGTCCATGCTAAAGGAGATTGGAGTGAAAGAGAAGCGGGATGAACTGGATGTGTACTTGAAAGAAGGAGTTGAGAATCCAGATTTGATGGCTGGTGTAGAGTATGATGTTCTTTCTTTCTGGAGGGGAAACTGTACCAAGTTTCCAATACTGTCACAGATTGCAAAGGATGTCCTTGCAATGCAGGTTTCTTCTGTGGCATCCGAGTGTGCGTTCAGTACTGGTGGAAGGATCATAGACCCATTTAGGAGCTGCCGTACTCACTTCATGGTTGAGGTATTGATGTGTACCGAGCAATGGTTGAAGCAAGACATTCATTGTGAGTCAAGGGTGCTTACAAATGAAGAAATCCTTGAGGACATTGAAGAGCAAGAACAAATTGAAAGAGGTATGTGATCTAACATTCTAACTTGTAATATATTTGCTTAAATTTGGTGTGTATATTGATCTGCCTATCTTTGTCTTTGGATCAGAGGAATTGATGGCTTATCAGGAGTAAGCTCTTCCCGAATATGACCAAGTTCCTTCGCCACAAGCTGGTTGCAGTTTATGTTGCAGTCTATGTTGCTGTTTTCTGTTTTCCTCTGTTTCTTTTTCGTTTTGAGACTTTGTTGCAGTTTTCATTTTAAAAATTTGTGTTGCTATTTTCGGTTTGAGACTTATGTTGCAGTCTATGTTGCAGTCTATTGGTGTGTTGTTGCAAACATTTTTACTAAATTTGAGTGGCATGTTTCTTAGTTCTTAACTTGATCAATTTACTTTGTGTTGCTAATATTGCTATGATGTCCAAACGTGATCAATTTTCATGTTTCACTTGTCAATGTGATCAATTTACTAAGCTTAAGTTACAAGAATTTTTTGCTTAATTTGTCTTCTTTTGAATTTTACTTCAGTTAAATTCGAAACCGATACAGAAAAATCCGAACCCAATTGATATATGGTTACTTCAGTATAACCCGAACCCAAACCGAAACCGAGGTGTTATAACCGATCCTGATCCCGATCCGAATTTAAGAATTTCTTAAAATGGGACCTACGAGGTATTACAAAAAAAAATCGATATCCAAAATACCCGACTCGAACCCGAACGGGTACCCGAACGCCCATGCCTACTGGTTGTGTTGATAAGAGAACTTGAACTTGATATGATGCCTTGACCATCTAGTCGATGGCTCAGAACCCAAGTCTTGTGATTATTGATTTGGAATGTTGCAATGTAGTAAAGTGTTCTCGTTATTTTGTTACTTCTGTAAGAAGAAGAGCTTGTTACTTTTGTCTATGATCATTGAAGTTTTATAGTTATGAACATGTTCTTACAAAAACAACAAAACCATGAAACGCACAACCAAACTATACAATGATTTGAATCCCATCGCACTCTTTCCCAACTTAAACTATTTTCTGTTTTATTGCTTTTTATTATTAGTTATATCCGCAAGGATTGTGCTTGGTGGATTACTTGTTTCTTTTAGCTAAAGTCTAAGAGTTTGATTATGTCTAGGTGTTTCAAAAGTAAAATCTAGAGTTAATCATCGCAGTACAATAACATTCTTAAGAGTTTCTGAGAGTTTGATCATGTCTGCAAGAACTGTTATAGTAATTTGGTTTACTACAGACGCGTCCCGCGGGCTGGCCGCGAAAGCCTATATGTTCTGCGGTACGGGTTTGGGTAGACATTCTGAGAACCGCATCCCGCGCAGGACAGTTCCGCTGTGACCCGCCGCGGTACGGGACAGATTGGGACAGAACGGGACGGATAAACCTGTTTGACATCTCTATGTTTGCTTGTGTGATTTGTCTTTTGATTTATCTTCTGCATTACTTTATTGTGGTGTCATTTTTGCACTAACAAGAACTTTGCACTAACAAGAACGACCTCCAATTCATGCTTAGTGTAATCCTAATACTAATTAAAACGAAAAATTGGCTAATTGAGCCATATTAAAAAAGGATTTGCCTCTTTATACTTTTGAATCCATTGCTTTTGTTCCAATATATATTTTCTTTTATAAATATAGAATTAACCGTATAATTAATAAATAACATAATTTTATTAACCTTAAATATTAATAATATTTCTGTATTTAATTTTTCATTAAAAAAATTAAACTAAGAATTTTCGTCCCTCGTTTACTACGCTTCTTCACAATCGAAATGTAGACCTTTTTTCATATATTACACTCATGTCAACCAGCACATCCAGCGTTATAATATTTTTCTAAAAATGAAATATATGTTGTACAAGATTGGTTTCATTCTCTGTGAAAATTTGGAAATCAATAAAGAAAAAAAAAGCCCAACGCTTAAAGAATACATTTATACATGGCCCATTTAAAAAGGCCCAATAAGTAAAAGACACGGAGCTGTTTCGTTCCCAACACTGCTTCTGATCTCTTCTCACTTTCGATCTTCGATCTTCGAAACCAAACCATCTCCGAAACAGACAATGCAGTTCTTCGGCGGATCCGAGATAAGCCCGTCGCCTCCCGTCCCAACGGCGAGTGGGAACAACGCGCACATGATGTACGTGTTCAACCGCAACGGCGTGTGTCTCCTCTACAAAGAGTGGAACCGGCCTCTCCACACGCTCAACCCTCAGCAAGATCACAAGCTCATGTTCGGTCTCCTCTTCTCCCTCAAATCCCTCACCGCCAAAATGGACCCCACCAAGTAAATAAATTTCAACCCTTTTCCTTAAATCGGATCCGTTGGTGGATCTGATCGATTTTGATCGGATCTAAATGCGTTTGTGGCAGTGCGGATAAGGGGAATCTAGGGGTTCCACAGTTGCCAGGACAAGGATGCTCTTTCCATAGTTTCAGAACCAATACTTACAAGCTTAGCTTCATGGAGACTCCCTCTGGTATTAAGGTCTGCTTCTTCCTTTAACTTCCAATTCATAGACTAAGTGGTAGCATAGAGTATCTGGGTGTCTACCTAGAGAAAGATGAAGTGTTCTTTTTTATGTAGATGAATATGGAGATCTGGTTCAAGATCTCTTTACTTTGAGATCCAATTCATAGATTAAGTGGTGGAATCTGGATAAGTTTGTGTGGAGTTAGGATGAACAAAGGAACTGTCTCCTTTGAAATTCAATCCGAATGCGATTTTCTTTTAAGGGGATTAGGTGTAGGAGAATATGAAACCAGAACGGGTTCTAATGTTATGTCAAAGAATATGGGACTAGTAAAAGTTGCTTTTTCAGAGTGAAACTAGGTGAGCTGGTTTATGTCTATATAGAGAGTGGTATGTTTGAACGAGCTTGAGCTGATGATTAACGGATGGTCTTATTAGATTGTGGAAAGTCGGCTTAAAAAGTGTGGGTTAGGGTCTAGTCTAGTCTCAAATGGGGGTTTATTAAATTATTTTCCAGAGTGAAACTAGCTCAGCTGACTTATGTTTCTATAGAAACTGATATGTTTGAGCATATTATAGATTGTGGATCATTTGTTTAACTAAGGCCTGATGACAAAAGTGTGCATTAGGGTCTAGTCTAAGCGCAAATGGTGTTTAGTAAGAGTAGTTTTTGCAGAGTGAAACTAGCTGAGATGATTTATGTCTCTATATGCTGATATGTTTGAACAAGGTGGTGTTAATGGGCGATCGCGTTCTAGATTGTTGAAACTAAGTTTTGCATTAGGTCTAGTCGCAAATGTGATTCGAAAACGTAATTGTTGCATTCTATGGTTAATTTTTCCCTTAGCTACAAACTTTGCTTGCGGTCAAGAGTGAAGATTCCAGAGCTGTTTGCAACACTACTTAACAGATATGGATGCTTAAAACCACAACATGTTTCTATTCTTTTGCAGATTATTTTGGTAACTCATCCAAAGACTGGAGATTTACGCGAATCCCTTAAGTACATCTACGGTTTATACGTTGAGTATGTGGTAAAAAACCCTATCTACAGCCCAGGCTCTCCAATCAAGTAAGCTTTCCATTGAATCATGAATAACGTCTTATTGCGTCGGTCAACAAATTATAAGTCCTGACTATAGTTCATTTGGTTTTTTAAGGTCAGAGTTGTTCAACACTGCACTTGACCAGTATGTGAGGAGCATCTCTTAGTGTGTGCATTACAAGATTTGGCAATTGGAACTTCTCTGCTTCACTGAACTTTCTTCTGAACAATCTCCTAGATAAGAGAGAATTCTAGTAGAAAGATCAATCTCGAGCACACTGCTTTCCTCTGCAAATATATGTTTTGTTCTCTTTTTTTTTTAAATCAATGTATTGGCTTGTTTTCAAAGATGTTTATGGTTAAACGCAAATCTTGAGATACCATATGGCAAGAAACCGTAATTTTGAATATTTTACGTATCTTAATTGCAAAAAAAAAAAAAACCTCATGAGTACGTCATGACATCGGTTTAAAGTAAATACGTGACTTCAACTATTGAAAGATTAATTTATTCTGAATGAAAGAATATTTTGTATTTATAGAAGATTATAACATTCATTTTCAAATGGCAAAATGCACTTGGAGGGTTTGGGGCTGTGATGGATTTGGCACAATACAAAAAGTTAGTTGATCGATCGTCTACGCATTAAAATACCTTTTTGTCTTTCTTTTGCTTCCTCTAATTATTTTATTTCTTCAATTTGTAATCTTTTTATTATTATATGGATTTTTTGCAAAATCAAATATTAAATTTGTCATTCTTTTTGTAAATGTCAATAGTCTATATATATATCCCCTTCTTTCTCCTGTATTTTTGTCTTCTCTCACTAATCACAAGTATAACAAGTCAATGGTGGATGTCCTCTCTAATACCTAAAAAACAAGTGAGCCCTGAAAAAAGGATAATCATATTATTCTAATCAACTTTTGTGACTAGCCTAAGGATCGATCGCTATAGCAAATCCCAAGCTATGAATCTTCACCTGATTGATGTGTTTCTCGATTTTCATTTTCTCTCTCAAATTAAGAGCATCTAGCTCTTACTTTTCTATATGTTATATATAGATGACTATATTCAAATTTGGCGAAACAACTAATGAACGGACAACAATCGAAACCACAGAAAGGGGTTTAGCTTGTAGGTTTGTTCTTATTACTGCCAAGGTTCAACATACCGGTGACTTTGCTCATATGCACCTAAACATTTTTAGCCTACATCTTAAAAAGAAATTGATTGATTCATTCTAGCCACACACCACATATCACGTGATCCTCCCATGTAAGTTTTTAGCACATTTGCTGAAAAGTATCACACCGAAAAAAAAACAAACGTCTAAAATTTTTAGAGATTAAATTACGATTACAGAATAGGCTCACACATGCAAGACAGGTCCTCGACATAACCCAAAAAGATATTAATTTTGATTCTACAAACTATAAAAACTAATCTATATAATATTTTGGTCTTCAAATTGCACAAAATCTATTAAAATTTACATCAAAATTGTGAAAGTCTCCAAATGTGTAGATCAATTCTACACGCATAACTTACTCATTTATGATATATACAAAAAATCGTAGAAAGAATTGTATTCAAAGACGTTCTGTTTAATCTTTTCGGTATGAACATGTTTATTTCATGAAAGCTTTCGTTGTGAACACCATTTTCTTAAAAAGGGCTATGAACACCAATTTACCTATAACGCATGGTTAAAACCTCATAAGAATTACCGTTTTATTACTTTTCAGAAAAGATTCAAGAATAAACGACGATACAACTCAAAAACAATATAGAGCCGAGAAAAACAACCATGTGAACCTCCGAAATCCAAATATACAAAATTTCTTATTGTGTATATTCTTGATAAACTTAAAACATGAACTTCATATCACATGTTAGTTTAGAGTCTCTTTAACTATTAACCAATCGCTAACCGAAACAAACTCGTGAACAACTTTTACTTTCCTCATTTTTCTTTTATCTAACGCTTGTTTCTCTCGTGAACGTACATGCATATTTGACGTTTATATTCTCTTTATCAGAACATAAAGTATATTTCCAAGAAACTGATCGTTCTTCGAATTTAGATAGGACAATATTTGCAAAGTCATCAACTTTTACATATGATCGAAAATATATATATCCCATCAGTGTTGTAGATGACTGAGAAACCATTTGCTTCATCATGGCTTTTATTTTACTTCTTTAGTCTTTATACTTCTCCATTTTATGTGCATATTTATACTAATCCTTTTCTATTATCATACTCACGAGTTTTAAATATAAAGAATTACACCTCAAGCAGTGTTATTTATCGCCATACATTATGAATGACAAAAATAAGTCTTTTTCCACTTTGAATTGTTTTAATTTTTTGTTGATGCTTTTCTAATGAAAGATAGAGAGATCAATATATATATATATTTAACAACACACACACACGAAATTATGAATAATATACGTACAAAATGAATTTACACCAACCAAAACTTTGTAATAATATTAGTTTCAAATTATAAACAATCATATTTCGCTTTCTTGATTTTCGTTCTAACAATTATTTTTTATACACATCAAAATCAGAAAAGCTTAAAAGACGCAGAAAAAAAGGGAAAATCTAGTATTAATAAAAGTGTTAGATTCTCCCACGCGTGGATCAGAAATCAACAAACGGATTGTTTTCAGGACACTCGTGCGGTAACGGCGTTCTCAGTTTCTCGAAATATTCCTTTATACCAAACCCACTTGCCGTTACGTTTTCCGTCGATTCACCGTCATCTCTCAACGGAATAAACGGAGGCCTTAACACCTCCGTTAAAATCTCCCATTTCACTCCCCTGAAGAAAGCGTGCTCCTTTATCTCCGCCGCGCCGCGCCGGAAACCTAACCGCCTAGTCGGATCTTTCACAAGCAGTCGTCGGATCAAATCCGTTAGATCCGACGGTTTTCCGGGGAACTCGGGTTCCTTCATCAACACGTTACGAAAAGTCTCCTTCTTGCTTCGTCCCTTGAACGGCGTCGCTCCGTACATCATCTCGTACGTCAGGACGCCGAGCGCCCACCAATCGACGGCGAAATCGTGTCCGTCGCCGCGGATTACCTCCGGGGATATGTACTCGTCGGTTCCGACGAAGGAGTTCGACCGTTCGCCGCCGGAAAAACTCATTCTCCGTCGGGTTATCGGGTTGACCCGAGCGGATTTCGTCTTCTTCTTCTGCCGGAAAAATCTCAGATTTCTTTTACGATTCGGATCCGGTTCCGGGTCGGATAGATAAAATTCGGGTCGGGTGGGTTTATTTAGGCTACAAGAGAGGTCGAAGTCAGTTAAAGTCACGTGACCTGATTCCTGAAGGAGGATGTTCTCAGGTTTCAAGTCTCTGTAAGCGATCCCCATGGAATGAAGGTGGTCAAGCGCACAGAGGATCTCAGCCAAGTAGAATTTAATAACAGATGAGCTGAAAACGCCGTCGTTTTGACGGTGACGGAGGACGTTAAGGTCACCTCCGGAGCAGTAAGGTATGGCCCAAGCAAAGAACTCAGAGGACTCCGAGGTAGCTAAGAGACGCGGGAGAAACGGGTTCGGTTCATCGGAGAGACGTCGGAGAATCTGAGTTTCCCATTTGGCACGGCGGAGAGAAGAGGCGGAGGCTTTGTCGACGAGCTTCAGAGCGAAGGGAGAAGAAGCAGAGGAGTCGGAAACAGAGTCGTGGACGAGGAAAACGGTTCCGGTGGCGCCTTTGCCGAGAAGTTTAAGAGCTCTGATTTGGTCGAGGTCGAGCTTCGTCGCTGATGTCTCCATTGAGAGAAAGAGAGGGAGTTATGTTGTGAAAGGAAGGAGACGAAGTGGGTCTGAAACGTTGAGGTCGTGTCTCCTGTGTGTCCATGCTCTTTATATATATACTATGATAATTTCGATTGTTTTGCTTTATTTTTTCTTTGTTTCTTTGCACTACGCAATATTATTAAATTAATATTGTAATTATTTTGTTGTTTCTTAATGCTGTAATTGTTGTTCATTTTTTTCATTTACTGAACTATCGTACAAGTTCGAAACAAATCAATTCGCAGCAAAGGGAAGAAAGACAAACGTTATTTTGATTTTTGATGATAAAAGTTACTCAAACAAATTATTTAGAAAATGAATTGCAAATTTTTGCTATATTGATAACATCATCTCCGGTTATAGTTTTTTTTTGTCAAGACAGATCAAAAAGTTTAAATCAATTCATGCTAAATAAATTGGTGATATTAAAACAAAATATGATTCTAGTTGTAAACAATTATTTTGTTCAAGTTTTTTTTTTCTTTTTTTTTTGTTGCGTACGCGCGCGTGGTAAAAAAGTTTGATATGCTTTGTTGGTTCTAGTTATGATACTTATTTACACAAATTTATATTTCCCTTTCATTTTTTGTATTTGTTATAATGCAACACTTTTCTCCCCACGCCCACGATGCAAAAGTGAAATGATCAACAATTCGATATCTTTTTATTTGTTCTTTTTTTACACTCTATAAAGATTTATATGAAATGGAACACGTGCGGTATCATAATGCAATAGAGAGCAATGTGTCGACAAGCCAAGCTGGATAGTCGCAACCACCACATTTATATGTAAAGCTGCATTAATTCTTTGTAAACCTTCAAAGTTCAAAGTGTCACTCTCTTGCATTATTAACCCACTTACATAATTTTGTGTGGATTATTTCAAGTGTTGGTTAATATAGTTGCCATATACATGTCCTAATGAGTGTTTTTTTAACTTACTTTCATATAAAGAGTGAGTTGTCTTCTTTTTTATTACATACCTGGTATTATTTATATTATACAAGTTGGTTGATGTAATTTTATAAATCACATGTCTAGAACTTAAAATTTACACTAAGTATTTGATAGTGATCGGGGTTTGATCTAGAGAAGAAAAATGATGTAGGCAACGATATCTTTAGAATACAACGATGTCAAACAGTTTCCAGTAGGTAAAAATGGACTTTATTGATGAATAAGATCAAATACAATAAGTTGAATCAGATCGAGTAATACAAACGAGATCCGTAAAAAAAGAATCTAAGATTGAGATGAGAACAAGGTCGATGTAAGTGTGTAGCTCTCTTTAGGGTTTTCAACGTGTCCTTCTTCAATCTCATTCTTCTTCCTTTATAGTGAGTCGACCTCGTGACTTTTGTAACTGCTCCGCGATTTCCGTCTCTTGTCCCGCGATCTCCGGGACCTCGAAGTTTTCGCTTTTGAGCTCGATTGCTTGCTACAGGCTTCAGTTCATTTCGACTCATTCCTTTGATCGCGGCCCATTAATGTATTGATCGAAATTGGGTCCAACAACATGTAATTGACTATAGGTGATTTATTAGAAAATTTTAATTTCTAGCTAATTAGATAGACCTAACCTAACTAAGCTATAACCAATAATCTTGTATATTTAGAAAAGCTTTTATGATCGATGATGGTTTAGGTAGATCCGGTACTTAATCAACATAGTAGCTTTAGAAGGAAACTATTGTCTCTCAAATATAAATTCAAGTTTATATGTGAAAATATAATGTGTACATAGCTCGACTGAAATAAGGCACTAGAAGAATTAGGGACCGACCTTTCGAACACATATTAAGCCAGCCATGCATAGCTTTCTGTACTTTAAAGGATTATATGCAGTTATGCACTAAAAATTGTTTAGCAGTCATGGATAATTTAGCGCACAAATCGAATCAGTGAAACCGGAGGAGCCTAATACGAAGTTATATGGATCAACACAAAAGAGTGGGGGGAAATTATATATATATATATATATATATATATATATATATATATCTTTTTATTGGTAAGATGCACGTATATATAATCTTATCGATTAAAATAGAAGTCATGACTTATTTTATGTGTGATTTTTTTTTTATTTGGACCACCCCTTAGAAATTTGCTTAAATGATTTTTTGTATAAATATGTGAATTTTTTGAATTATTTTAAAACCAACTAATCAAATAGATATTCATTTATTTTCTCTAAATTTGTATCTGAATAAAATATTTTCATATCTTTTTCTACAATATAAATTTATTCTTTTCACTAAAACAAACCTTTTATTTTACTTATTTACTGAATTTCGTATTTATCTAAAATATAAATATATTTTCATTTTTCACTAAAACAAACCCTTAAAATATGTAATTAATTTTGTCTTTGTTTAAAATAAAAATGTATATTTCGTTTTTCACTAAAACAAACCTTTTAAATATCTTAATAATTTTGTAATTATAACTAAAATCATGTATAATTTTGTATTAAATTTACGATATTAATTTAATATAACATTTTTCAATTAAATCTTGGATCCCTAACAGATATGATTATCAATTTAAAAATTTGTACGACATGATTAAAAATGTGCTATCAATATGAACAATCGGTTTACAAATACTATTTTGATAGTACAGTCGATTTGTATTATTAAATATAGTGATCAGTTTAATTTATATTTTAATAATAGGAGTATATGAATACTTTGTGAACATAAATGTAATCATTCTTATTTCTATATAGACTAAGTTTATATATTATTCATTAATGCCATTATTATTTTACTATTTTTATCTTGTGCAGTTTTGAAATATTTCATATGATATGTTTATTTTCAATCCGTTCATCATCAAATATAATGGAAAGTATAAATTTTAATTGTATAACGTGATGTATCATAGATGAAATATTGCAAAAAAAAAAATTAACACCGAAAACTCCTTGCAAATAATCCGAGAGTTATGAAGTAATACAACCGAAAGATTAAAATCTAAATCACCAATAGACAACATAATAAACCTCAATAAAACAAAGATAATATAGAAAAATAGAGATTTAAAATGACAATGACAATAATGACAAAACGATACACTACCATTTTTGATTCAATAATTTAAATGATACATACATTTTATGAATTAGACTTAGTATAGGTCATTGAGACAAATATTTAAATCATACAAATAATTCGATATAACATATATGTATGGCCAAAACCTATATATAGGTTAACATAGATGTATGACCAAAATATAAAATACAAGTATACCTTCAATGAAATATCTAAGTTAGTGTTAAATTAAGTGTCATTTCCTATAAATATAACTTAAACTTAATAAAAAAAATACCATTGACAATTTAAAATAATAAATGACAATTTAAAATAATAAATCAAATTACTGCATGTGAACTATAAAAATTTATATCACTAATCATGTAAAAGTATGCATATTTAAAAAAGTTGAAATAATTACCTGGATGGCTGTGCGGATTAAAATCTAGTTTAACACTTAAAATATTAATAATAATACTATAGGTTTTAGTGTGGTTACACGACGAGATATCCGGGGACCAAAAAATAAATGATAATTTTCTTATGATTTTTCGATGGAAATATTTTGTATTTTGCAAATTAAGAGGTAAATTTCACAGGTCTCAGTTAATTTTTGAACTTTTGATGGCAAATAAAAAAATATACACGGTCAAAGTCCATTATATTTATAATCTTATAGAAATTTGCTATACTTTTCGCAAATAAGTATACTGTATATATATATATTATTGAATAGATATCAATTTCTTCCTAACTGAATTCTTTTTGGATGTTTCTTTTTTTTTTCTTGAACACATTTTTGGATGTTTCTTAGTTATTTCATTTATACAGAATTCATTTGACACTCTGCATTAGACATGCTCTAATAGTTAGTTAACACTCTGCATTCGAACAACATGTTGGATTAGCATCACTGGTTAAAAACTCTAATTCTAACTTAGCTTTCTCAATTACATTTAATTAGGTAAATATTTACTCTGCCAACTTAAAATAACCCTCCAGGTATAGAGATGCATAAAAAATAAAATTATATCACGAGATTACATGATTTTCAAGTGTTTGCTTTGTAACATTTCACAAGGGCATATCTGTTACGCGTAAAGGCTAGAGGTAAGTTAGTTGTATATTATATCCATAGATCCAAAAATATCTAAATATATATCGTAAAATCTAGAAAAAAGAAAATGGTTATAGGATCCAAAGAGATCTAAAGAAAACCAAGAAATTAGAAGATGGAAACTTCCTAGTATGCAAGACTACTGCCTCCTTCCGTACATAATATTAATCAACGAATTATGTCCACCAGACATGCAAGATTCTCTTGTGCTTATCCCAACACATAATGAACATCTCTTCTTAATTATTATTGTGTTCTCAAGTTGATTTATATATCTATATATTGGTTTCTTAATCGCTTTCGTTTTATGTAGATGCTAGGGAGAAGGAGCGTCGGGGCACGTGGGGTGTCACCGGACGTACCATACAAATACAAATGATGTGCTCTTTGAATAATTGAGAGAGGTTAATATAAATTGTAAAAGAGTTGTAACTTTAGGGCACATTCTTGTGCTTTTGCCACTAGTATTTCTCACCCTTTTTTTCTTTCGCCTCATATTCAATTATGAAACATAATTACCCCCACACACCAAAAGTTTGTTTTCATTTAGATTGGATCTGTTGTGTTAAGAATAATTTGGAGGTAACCAACCGGTTAAAGATTATTTATTGATGAGTTCTGAAAGTCTGAAACGAGTTTGCAAACCACCTAGTTACAAAAAAATAAACAAGAATTTTAAGGGACCGTAACTTTAGAACTAGAAAAATGCGGAGACTCAAGAGAAACAGTTAGAAAATCAAGTTAGAGAGATTTATGTTATGTTAAATCTATGTTAATATTAGATACAGGCCTTAGCTTGCTGTTAATCAAATGGATTTCCAAGTGATCAGATGTATATGAATTTTTGAAAATTGATTTCTAATACTCTCAATAAAAGTCTTATGTTATGTATATCTTTTTCTTATATTATATGCATATTGTTGATGTTTTTTTTTTTTGATAAGCATATTGTTGATGTATATTACGTTGGAATTTCGTTCTAGATAAACAAATCTCATTACAAACTCATGATATAATGCAAACTATCACTCTTGACGATGAAAAAATGTGGTCGTGAGTAGTGACTATAACTCTAAAAAAAAAAGATGTCAGTAGTGTTTTCAAGTTTCAAAAGACAATATAAAGTTTCCACCTAAGCTACCAAAAGTAATTAAAAATTAAAAAGTAGATGAAAAGAAATGCTTTTCGGTCACGGAATGAAAGTAAAAATCAGAAAAATTAAAGAAAAATATAAGAGATAATGTCATTATATGAATCACATTCGTCTTCTGCTTCCACCCATATTATCAAAGTAAGAAAAGAATATACTTTTTTTTTTTTTTTGATCAAATGAAAAGAATATACTTTATAAGTTTAATTAGCAAGGAAAAAAAAAAGAGAATTCGATACCATGATGACCCTTGTCGGCCATGATTTCTTCAACAACGATTTACCAAAGAAATATGAGAACATGAAAGATAGCCTAAACTTTATTGCTAACATGAAATATTTATATGGTAATGGCACAAATTAAGGGAGACAACAAAGTGATTAAACACTAAGGTTGTAATGTGAAAGTATGTATGCCTAATCAGCCCCACAGGCTGGGTAATAGTAATATATTTGACGGTGTTTGATTAATCACTACTCACTAGTAGCAAAAATAAAAATGTAGTGGATAATGTTTCAACGGATCACATACTTATCCCTAATTGAACAAGTTGATTTCATATTTGAGGGATCTTATACTAAAAGTGAGATGAGATCTAAAAATCACATGCAAGTAATGCATCAATGTTATGAACCATATTGTGAATGACTCATAACCAAAAGATTATGATTTGTAATCTTTTCATTTATCTATGACGGTGTAATCTCCAATATAAGGAATCTCTATGTTATGAATAAAGATAGACTTTTCCATTATTTTTATAAAACGTTATCAGCACGAAAATCTAAATCTCTAAGCTAATACCCAAATCGAAAAACCCTAAAACCCTAACCCTAGCCGGCGATCCGACGAACCCTAAACCCCGATCGCGTCTCTTGTTCCCGCATCTGTTACAGCTCGCGTCCGACGATCAAGGCGTTCCCGATCAAACAACAAAGGACGTCCGCGACCCGATAGAAGCGACTCGATCCATTCTAGCTCGCGTCCCGTTCGTGTCCAGCTCGCGGTTCAACTCTTTTGGTGGTCCGATTCAACAATCATCTAAGGTTAAAAGGTAATTCAAAACCTAAGAACCCATAATCGAACATGGATTGATTGATAAAGAATGAAACCCTAAAACCCTAATCTTTATGAATCAAAACCATAGGGTACTAGATCAAAAATCCTAATTGAGTAAATCGAAGCTCTAAAAGTTCGATACCCCAAACCCTAAATCATGTTCCTACATGATTAAAACCCCAAATCGGTTTTTACAAGTTAAAATCCTATAAACCGTAACCCTATATCTATAAACCCTAAATAATATAAGTATCAGAATTAATTATACTATAATGATCAAATCACATATTAAAACCCTAATCGAATATTTTGAAATCAAAACTGTTTTCGGTTTTGATCATTGAGGTTTTAAATCTGATTGAATCTGATGCTATGTTGCTAGAATTGTTTGACCGTTAAATTGATAGATTTATTTTCTCATCCTGCTTGGTTAATTGTTCATCTGATTTAAAATTGTTTAAACCGACCAGCCTGTTAAAACATTGATTTAATCCGATAGGTTGCTAGCTTGCTTTGCTTATATAATCCGATAGGTTGATAGATTGATTGAGGTTTACTTGTTTAAAATCCGAATGATCTGATTGCATGATTCTTGAGGTTTAATATCATCTGCTAGGATTGATAGTTTTGTAATCTGATTTGTTTTAAATAGAAACCCTAAATAATCCGTATGATATGTTATATTGATCTGATTTGGATGTCTTTGAGAATTGAGAATCTGTATGCTAGGTTGATAGATTCATGATAAAATCTAATGTCTCGAGGTTTAAGATTGTATGCTAAGTTCGATTAGATTGAATGATCTGATTATATGTTTTTGAGGTTTGATAAATTCGGATACTAGATAAATTATTTACACATGGTTTATGCTAAATACCAATCAACTTTGAAACTGATTCATTAAAATTCATGCTTGAAATCTATATTCTAGTATTGCTAAAATAGCCTTGACACTGATTCATTGAAATTCATGCTTGAAATCTATATTCTAGTATTGCTAAAATCAGCCTTGAAACTGATTGAGTGATTAATAAATCTTTTTACTAGTCTTGCTAAAATCTATTGATTGTTAAACCCTAATTGCATGATTAATTGAATCCGTTTTTGCTAGTCTTGATAAACTATAATATTGTGAGCACATAGAAATAGTATTGCTGAGACTTGCTAGAAATTGACTGATTGATTAAATGCATTTAATTAAGATTGATAGTCTCATTGTCCTCACAAGATTGAAATCCGAATTGATTGTTTTTAAGAGTAAGGCCGCATGAAAATTATACCCAAATATTGAGTGATATATGATTTGAGATGTCGAAAATCAACCTGGATTTTGCTGCCCTATATCTCTCTGGAGATAATTATTTACGGTGGGCATTGTATACAAAGATTATCCTAAAGTCAAAAAGACTTGGTGAATGTATCATAGAAGACAATAATGCAAATGAGAAAGTTTGATACAGGGCAATATTAATTATTAGCCACCATCTTATTAAGAGTCTCAAAGATCAGTATCTGACTATAGAGAATCCTCTAGACCTTTGGACAGAGTTAAAAATCGAGATATGATCACCAAAGAACGGTGTTATTACCAAAGGCCCTATTTGATTGGAGGAATCCCAGAATCCAGGACTATAAGTCTGTGGATGAGTCTATTGCTAGCTGGGAAAAATAATGGATTACTGATGAGAAACAGTTAATTAAGACCTCCTGTATTAACCCCATTACCTGATACCAATAAGGCCGCAGAAGAAAAAAAAAAGGTAACCACGTCCAGAATGATAGACCACACGGTCATGGCCGTGGAGGGTGGAAAGGACGTGGCCATGGCCACTATAACACATTTGGCCGTGGGAATAACTATGGCAGAGGCCGTCGGTATCAACCCAATTGAGCCATGGTCAAGGCAGTGGCCGTGGTATATCCTTTAAACCACAAAGCTCGACCAAATCAGTGTGCCATAGATGTGGAATGGGGAACCATTGGGCTAAGATATGAAGGACTCCCAAACATTTTTGTGACCTCTATCAAAGAGAGTCTGAAAGGGAAAAATCCTGAAACCCATTTGGTCTATAAAGATGGTGAAAATAATTTCAAACATGATTAAGATGATCTTATGGAATATGAGACTTATGATTGCCTAAAAAAATCAAGTTGATAATCTGATTTCGACATCAAACTTGTGTGATTGCTTTGCTCTTATGCTTTCTCTGATTTTTATCTCTTTGAATTTATTTCTAGTACATTGTCTGCTTAGATTAAATGAATGAATGATTTTTCTATATGAGTACACTAAAAAACGCCAATATAAGTACTAAAGCAGGTATCGCCAATCTGAAAGAAGACTATGGCTAGGCTAATATATTATTGCCTAAGGGTATGCATCTAGAAATCAGTGATGCCTTATATTCACCCAGCTCTAAGAGCAAGAGCAGCCTATTGAGTTTTAAAGATATAAAAATGAATGGTTTCCATATTGAAACAATGGGTGAAGGAGAAACAAAGAGTTCCTTCAGATATATATATAAAATCGCCCAAGGCCATAATAAGTCCTAAAGACTATACCTGCATTCTCTACTGGCCTAGACTATGCATAGATCAGTATGATAGAGGCTAAAAGCCTGCGAAAATATACACTTTATGGCACGACCGGATTGGCCATCCTGGTCCAAACATGATGCAAAAATTGATATTCAAAAGGCACACATTAAAAGATAAGAAGAGTTATCCTAAAGAATCTCACGTGTGTAGCATGAACACAGGAGAAACTCATTAGGCCATCACCAGTAAAATGGCTATGAGCCCCTTTTTCATAATAAAGACTATATATATGTCTAGATAATACTGGTGAATACATGTCCCAAGCGTTTAAATGATTATGGTATGTCCATGGGGTTAAGTGTGGACAATTCTGTGATACATGTCCATACCAAGAACGGCTTGGCCGAAATCTTTTAAAACGCAAATAGCTGATTGATAGACCATAACTTATGAGGTCAAAATTCTCATTCACAGCTTGGGCCACACGAAATGTACATGCACCTAAGTTAATACGCATCAGGCAATTTAATGAGCATAGATATCCCATATCACAATTATTAACGGGTCAAGAGCCATACATACCCCATCATAAGACATTTGGATGTGCTGTCTATGTACTAATTGCTCCACCACTGAGAACTAAGATGGGACCTCAAAAGGAGAATGGAGATATATGTTAGATATGACTCTCCCACAATAATAAAGTACTTTGAGCCAACTATGGGTGATTATATTTGAGGTCAGGTACACAGATTATTTTAAGACCAGGAGAAGAAAAAATAATAAAGCTGGTAAAAAAATGGTAAAAGAAATAGAATAGAATCAACCATCAATGTCTTGGCAAGATCCTCGGACTAAAGAATGTGAAATTGACGTCCAAAGATTATACATTTACAAAGCTAGCTAATCAAATGCCAAACACATTTGCTGACCCGAAAAAGAATGACTAAGTCATATATAAACCAGCTTGTAAAGCACCAACGAATTTGATGTCCAAGAAGAGACACAGTCAAGTTGCTACAAAGTCTAGACAACGTATGAAACGTGGTAGACCAATAGGTTCCAAAAGATAAGAATCCTTGGAAACAAAATAAAGGTGCAGAGAATGATAATCAAAATTCAAACCCGAGGTTACTAAGGAAACCATCTCAGACATGGAGATAAGGCCGGCCAGCTCTAAGGTACAGGTACCAAACAATGTAGCTTGGGACGCCAAGCTGCAAAGTATTAAAGGTCCTGATAATAATGAATCTCAATCGACTATATCATGTCTGGAACATAATGGAACCAATAAGGAATGTCGACATAAGATGATTTATTTGCATACAAGGTAGCATTTGAATTTATGTATATAAGCGAGGATCATGAACCCACGTTAATATAAGAGTGCGCACTCGTAGAACAGATTGGATTGAATGGAAATGTGGGGTTAAATAGTTTAAAGAAGAAAGACGTATTTGACCATATGATTAAGACGCCTTATGATGTTAAAACCAGTGCATATAAATGGGTCTTGTGAGGAATAGAAATCGTGAGATATAAAGCTGATGTTGCACAAGGATTCTCACAAAGACCAGTAATAGATTATGAGGAGACATACTCCCATGTGGTAGATGCAACTACTTTTAGATTTCTCATAAGTCTGGCTATATAAGAGAGAAAATTATACTTGCAGCAAGTTGATGTAGTGACTGCATATTTATATGGTCCACTGGATAATGAAAGTACTAGAGGGTATTGAGCTGAAAGTACAACAAGTTCTCGAGAACAATATTGATAATCATCAAAGTATATGATCTGAATATCCTAAGAACCTCTGGATACAATTTTCCAAACAGTTGAATATCTCAAGAAAGAGTTTGAGATGAAAGATCTTGGAAAACAAAGTTTTGTTTTGGATTACATCTTGAGTACATTAACAATGAAATCGTTGTGCATCAAATAGTATATACAGAAAACGGTACTCAAGAGATTTAATATGGACTAGTCTCACCTATTATCTAGTACATGGGCGTGAGATCACTTGTTTTGGACACGGATCCATTCAGTCTAAGGGTGGACGATAAAGAAGTCCATTTAGTCCTGAGATGGACGATGCAGAAGTCTTGTTTTAGACACTGATCTGATTGGTCCATAAGAAGGACGATGAAGAAGCCTTTGATTTTGGTTTATTTTATACTAACTAGCCCAAAGGGGTTATTCGGTTTTGTTGATTTGTTTTTCAGACAGGTTATGTTTTACACATGGTGGTACACGCATATCACAACAACATCATCCAAGATTTCGTGTGTGTATTTAAGGTCGATGACTCAATATGTTCGATCAGATTGTGGCATGGCCGATGTTAAAGAAGAACCAACTATCATGTTCGAGGACGAAATATATTCTGCCCAAGATCTTCTTCACCCACGGATTGCAGAAAATTGGAGAGGTTCAAGGGACCTTCAGTAATGTCCAAATCAGGGGGTGTAATGTGTGTTGTACTCTTTTTCCTTCACCATGGTTTTGTCCCAATTGAGTTTTCCTGGTAAGGTTTTAATAAGACAACATTAAAGCACATTACAACATTAAAGCACATTATAAGCTCTAAATGGTTATGGCATCCAAGTGGGAGTGTTATGAATCAGATTGTGGATGACTCATAACCAAGAGATTATGATTTATAATTTTTCCATTTATCTATGACGGTGTAATCTCCTATATAAGTAACCTTTATGTTATGAATAAAGATAGATTTTTCTATTACTTTTATAACAATCAATTCTTTTATAACCAGTTTGTTTTCGAACGTTAAGTCTATGAACTTAATATACATACCAAAATGTGAGATAAGACCTAGAAAATATATGAAACTTTATCAATACCAATTAGTTTTCAGTTGAGAATTTACGAAACTACATTTATTAAGTTTGATTTAGAGGTTAAGTTAGACATTGATTTTTGGTTTCTCTAAAAACTTTGCATCTCCCATGTGGGCTCGAATAAGCCCGTAAAAAATGTTTGCCCCTTAGTGGAAGACTTAATGGGCTTAAGAGAAAGGTGAACTAAATCCAAGCGTACCTCCAACGTGTGGACAATTTGGGATCGAAATCTACTTAATGGGCCCAGTCATGTGAATCGTTCCACTCGGAAGTTAAAGAAAGAGCGATTAAAAGAAAACATACTGAAATCGCGTCTCAACACCAACAATAGAGATCACGTCTAAAAGAAATATGAAATACAATCAAAATTTCAAAGAGATGAACTCGTTTCAGAAACTGCAACAGCAGTGAAAATACATAATTTTAAAACAAATTCTTGTTATCAAACAAAAACGACAACCTATAGTATATAGTAACGCTAGCCAAAATGACTAGGTGTTACCCCAATTTTATAGAAAAGAAAATAACATATGGCAATTTCTAACACATCATCATTTTCACCATCTTTCACCGTTCAGAGAATTAGAATATAAGACTTTGATAACATAACAGCTTTGAAAAACTTGTTAAGTTTATTTATCACAAGCGTGTTCTCTATATACACAATACATGATAAATCTAAACTATGCTTATTCTTACCATAGCTACCATAAATCTAAATTTTATTACATAGGTATTAGACATGACTCATGAGACGCTTTAAGAACTATTTAGAATCGTAATTTACAGTTATAAATATTTTCTTTGTATTTGCGCAAAAACAATTGAGTCATATCGAACAAGTGAAGCAATATCAACAACTATGTTATTAATTAAAGTTCACAAAACATGTTACTAACTACAAACGTGTGTTACTACTTCGCATACAAAAATGTTATTAATTAAAGTTCACAAAATATGTTACTAACTGCAAACCTGTAAAACTTAGAATACAAAATTTTGGAAACTTTAAAATAGAGTCTTTTTTGAGATGCTCTATGTTGGATACTACTTTTTAAAAATACATTTAATTAAAAATATTCTGAAATTTGAAATTTGGTTTAAAGTTTAGTGATTATTTTTAAGGTTTAATATTTAAGAAGAGTGGTGTTCTTTGACTCTTTTTTTGTTCTTTATCGGGAGGGATACTCCTCAGTAAACAAAACCGGTATGTAGATTCTCGGAAACAATTCTAATTGATCAATAAAAATCGACTCGTTTCATCTGCTAAGTTTGTCTGGCGATGGTTGGTCCAAGGATTCGTTGTTTGCTTACTGGTTTCAAATAATTCAGAAAATACTAGTTTTCTCGAAGTCTCTTGTTCAAGTAAGGGGTTCCTCCGCTTCGCCATGCAATCCCATGAATCAGACTGGAAGCTACCAACTGATTCCACCTTTAGTTTATAAATTTCTATAAATAATTTTAAACATTTATAAATGATTTGAAAATGTTAATTTTATCTTTTTCATAATAAATTTAAGATATTTATAAAAAATAGTTATTATTTGAAAGTAAATTTAAAAATAATTTTAAATTTGAGATAAAGTTAGAATTCTTCTAAGAAAATTGGGAAATTTTCATGTTTACCATACTGTTTGTACCATTATTCATGATTATCGTCACTAAAGGGATATTTTCACATATATCTTCTTCATGGCAAATTACTTTTATACACTTGCTATATATATATATAATAAATAATTATTTAAATAAATAAAAGAAGTTTTATATAGTTTTTGAATTATACTTTTCAAATTCGAACTCTTATATAATTTTTGTTTTGAATTTTTATTTTCGAAAATTATTTTTGAGTATTTATTTGTATATTTATTTGTATATTTATTTGAATCCTAAATTTCATAGTCCTAATCTCTATCCCACTCTCCAACTCTAAACCCTTAGTATATATTAGCTAACCTTAAATTCTTAGGTGTTTTTTTACCTTTTTAAAATTGAAGATAAAAATGGTTAATATAAATATGAAAAGTAATATAAAAAATGTGGTATTTTAGATAATTTCTTAGAAAATCTAAATCAAATAGAAACGCCAAACTTAGCAATATTTGTCATTTTTGACAAAAAAGGCAACATCAGTCATTTGTTTGGGGATCATTCAAATGTAGAAGACGCTAAACATATAGGCATATCAAAGAGTCTACTACAACAGCTATGATGCGACATCATGCTCATACAAAGACAAACCCTACGAACTCTATTGTTTTCAATTGTTCCAAAACAATTGCTGGAACTAAAGTTGAGACTTATTATAATTTTAAAAAGGAGGGAGAGTGCCATCTCGAGGCGACACGAGCACTTTCCCGGCGATTCCTCCATCACACATTTGCACACCATTGAAATTCTCCAAAGTTTTTCTTTGGATTCCCGTTAACCTCTCTCTCTCTCTCTCTCTCTCTCTCGCCCACCTCAAGAAATGTCCACCGGTTTTCGTGTTTTCGTTTGTTTCTTTATTAACAAAACTTTTTTTTTAAGAATGTGATTTTTTTTTTTTGAAGAAATAAGAATGTGAAATTCCAGACTTACAATCTATAATCTTTTCAATTACATAAAAAGTCAGAAATTGCAATTTAAAATAACATTCCATACTAAAAGACATTCCGATTAGAAATACAACAAAAAATAAGCTCCTTACACTAGTACTAAATCACCAACAATTTCTTTATTAATTTTATACAATTGAATTATATTAAGTGCTAAATTTTGATATTTTACATTCATGGCATCTCGCTTTTGTTATATAGGCTGTAAAATATATTTTTGAAACTTAACAATGTTCATATATAAAACAGAACCACATAACTTTATAAATATGTTTGATTGAAACAATATTTATGTTGAATTATCATCGATTTTATTACCTAGTTTATTTAGAAACCATATTAGACTATGCATATACAAAAATTTATAAAATATTTTATTACTTGTGATAAAACAAAAGTAAAAGGTACGTAGAAAACAAAAAATAAGTGATCCATGAAAAAAAAAAAAATTGAAAGTATGGAATTATTAATCAATAGAAAAGGGTTAGACAAAGTTATTTATTTATTTGGCCTTTTCCATTATTTTTCAAGATGATTTTATGAAATGTTTCCAAATATTTAGCCTTTTCCTTTCTATTCAAATTTGCTTTCTAAAATTAATTATTTTCTACTCGTCCAAAGATATCCTTAGAAAAATTTGATGAATTGATTCTTATATTTCCAACTAGGTTAGATTTAGAGATTTCTTTAATATAATTAAATTTTATGTTGTAAATTTAACTCCTAATAATATATGTTCGAAATGATACCAAGGAAAAAGCCATATCCTTGATGGGTGTAAATTATTATGTTAAAAAAAATATTTTTTATTTTGTTTCCAATGTGAATATTATTTCTAATGTTACAAATAGGCAAGGGTACATTTACCCAAAATAAAAGAAAATCTAACCATATCAATACCCAAGCTGGAACTGAAACCAATCAAATTTATAAGTATTCGTACAAATATTTAAAATCAAAAGCCGAAACTGAATCAAAACCAACCAAAATTAACTGTATGAATATCTAAAATTTTAAAATAGAGTTTGTATAACTTAAAATATTAGTTATATTTAGTTTTGCAATAACCAAATATCCTAACAATAGTATTTATAAACTAAATTATTAAAAAATTGAATTATTCAAATGTTTTTTGTCAAAAATATTTCATATTATCCTAAAATACCTGATAGTTTATACAAAAATCCAACATACCCGATATTTTCTCTGAAAAACTGAATTATTCATAAAATTTATCTAAAATTTTAATTCATAATATTTATCAAAAAACCAAAATTATCAGTAAAATCAGAGTCGAACTGGATTCATTTTTTTGGATATTAGCCGGTCCTCAATTTTATTAACCAAAAACTAAAATAACCAAACCCAAAATTGAAATAGTTAAATCGAAGCCGGACCGAATTTCATAATAATCAAATCGAAAAACGAAATAACCAAACCGAACTGAAAACCGCAGTGTCCATGGCTAATTACAAGTGTGTCGCTCTTTATATATATATAAATAAATATACATGTGTGTGTTTATTATAAACGTCACATCCCCAAAAAATCATAATTTTAATCATGGTCCATCGCATATAGATAGTGATCATGTATTATTACTCATATAATTACTGATAATTACTGATATATTGTCAAAAGTTCGATGGACAGCACTTAATAAGACGACGCACTTAACAAAACGATTTGTTCGAGTAAAGTCGGTGATTACAATAAGTGGCATTCTAATACCTAAACTTACTAAACTGCATAATATATACTAATATTTGCGTTAAATTAGTGTTTCGCTAAACTCACTTTGTAGATGTGAAATTAATAGAGTACGCAATAGTAACCGATAGATGTAGCTTCAATTGTTTAGTCTTAGAATGCCCAAGAGAACCTACGAACCTGTTTCCGTTGAGATCACCTATGATCTAGCCGTAAACAAGAGATTGAAAACAAAGCTTATGTTTTATAAATTGATAATAATGTGTCCCTTACAAAGCCAAGAGATCACTATTTATATAAGTATGAAAAGTCTTAACTTCCTGGGGATTATGATCTAACAATTGATCCTTAAGCCTTAAGCCTTATCTCTAAAAGGAAATAGAAAGTATCGGTTAATGAAAACCATAACAATAAAAGAAAACCAAACTAAAACTGAAAAGAAAAGGATGAGGCACGCTGCATCAGGTCATCCGGAGAGAGAAAGATCCGACCTCGGATCGTCAATGTCGTCCTGAGCCACATACGGAATGAGGTGCTTGACGTTGAAGACGTCTGAAGAACGAATCTCTGGAGGTAAGGATAAACGATAAGCATTGGCGTTGATCTTTTCAAGAACCTCCAAAGGGCCTATCTTGCGTGACTTGAGCTTGTTGTACTCGCTCGGAGGAAACCAGTCACGTGTAAGAACAGCCCACACAAAATCGCCTGCTTTGAATTGAGTGTCACGCCTATGTCGATCTGCATTGGTCTTATACTTGGCTGTGGAAAGTTGTAAATTGCTAAAAACCTGTTCATGCACGGAAGAGACGTTAGCAACAAAGTCCATTGCCTGGCCATGATCTCGAGTGATGTCTGGTTGAATGCCAAGATCAGTCGGACCCCGAGGAATGAGACCATAAACAACGCGAAAAGGACAGAAACGCGTGCTTCGATTAATGGCTCTGTTATGAGCAAATCCCACGACCTGATATTGTCAATGACCAGACACCGTAACATGTCATCTAACGTACGGTTAGTGACCTCCGTCTGACCATCGGACTGAGGATGATATGCCGAACTCATGTCAAGGCTGGTGCGTAGTAAACGCCACAAAGAACGCCAAAAGTGGCTTAAAAATCTTGAATCGCGGTCGGAGACTATAGATAACGGTAAGCCATGGAGACGATATATCTCTCAGAAGAAAAGACCAGCTACTTGAACTGCATCGGTTGTTTTTTTGCAAGGAATAAAATGGGCCATCTTTGAAAATCTGTCGACCACAACGAAGATTGAATCATGACCACGTTGCGTTCGCGGAAGGCCTAAGACGAAGTCCATACTGACGTCTGTCCAAGGTTGAGTTGGAATTGGGAGCGGCAAATATAACCCGCTGTTGGTGGTGTGTCCCTTCGATTGATGGCAGACAACACATCGCGCGACAAAGCGCATCACGTCCCGTCACAACGAGGGCCAAAAATAAGAATCCATGACGAGCTGTAATGTCCTATCTCGGCCAACATGGCCTTCTTCATGTAATTCTTTGATGATCTTGAGCCGCAGGCTGCCCTCAGGAACACATAAATGCGACCCACGAAAAATATATCTTTCATGAAGCACAAACTCTGTTCGTTCACCAAGCTGCAGAGACGACCAAACCGGGCCAAAAACAGGATCCGACTCGTACTGCTCAGGAAGGACCGTGAAGCCTGGTACCGAAACATGGAGAGTCGCGACCAAGGAATGCTCATGATGAATTCGTACGTCCCGACTGGTGTTTGATCACAAAAGTAAACTGTTGGAGAAAAGCTATCCAAGACGCATGACGGGCTGAAATTTTATCTTGGCTCCCCAAGTGTTTGAATTCATCATGATCTGTATATAAGATGAACTCTTGATGAAAGAGATAGTGCCTCCAATGTTTAATAGGTTGAACGATAGCATAGAACTCTACATCGTACGTGTTATACCTAGCCCGTGAACCTGCAATCTTCTCGCTAAAAAACGCCACTGGACGGCCTTGCTGACTCAGAATCGCACCGATACCTAGTTTACAGGCATCACAATGAAGTTCGAAAACCTGCGTGAAGTCAGATAAGGCGAGTATATGAGTCGAAATCAGCCGCTCTTTGAGCTCGATAAAAGCCGCAACTGCTTCAGAAGTCCAGTTGAAAGAAATTCCTTTGATACAGTCGGTCAATGGAGCGGCAATGTTGCTGAAGTGGGGGACAAAGCGTCTGTAGAAAGAAGCGAGACCGTGGAAGCTGCACACTTCACTGATTGTCCGAGGAGTCGGCCATGACTTTATGGCTTCAAATTTGCCTGGATCGACTTGTAGACCTTGACTAGAGACAATGTACCCTAGGAAGAGGACATGATCAACACCAAATACGCACTTGTGACGTGCAGCAAAGAGTTGCTCGCGCCGGAGAACTTGAAGAACATCACGGAGGTGAGACAAGTGACTTTCTAGATCATTGCTAAATATCAAGATGTCGTCAAAGTAGAAAACGACAAACTTGACAATGAAAGGTCGCAGAGCTTGATTCATTACTCGCATGAAGGTACTAGGAGCACTAGACAATCTGAACGGCATGACCGTCCATTCAAAAAGTCCTTCCCGAGTTTGAAAGCTGACTTCCATTCATCACCTGGGCGAATTCTGATTTGATGGTAACGCTCTTAAGGTCGAGTTTAGTAAATAGAGACGCCTTCCCAATCTGGCCCAGGAGATCGTCTAACCAAGGAATGGGAAAACGATACCGTACTGTTATTTTGTTGATTGCACGGCTGTCAACACACATACGCCACGTTCCGTCTTTCTTTGGGATTAATAGAGATGGAACCACTGCAAGACTTAAACTTTCACGGACATGACCCTTAACCAGCAGGTCTTCGACTTGACGTCGCAGTTCGTCGTGTTCTTGAGGACTCATGCGATAATGCGGTCTGTTAGGAAGGACTGCATTGGGCACGAGATCGATATGATGCTGGATATCGCGTAGCAGAGGAAGATCGCTAGGGAGCTCGTCGGGAAACACATCTTTGAATGCTTGAAGCAGTGGCCCAAACGATGGTGGTGCTTCTGATATATGGTGTTTTTAATACCATTGTATGTGTTCTTTGAGTTAATTCTCAGTCCTAATTTGTGCTTATTTGATATCATTCCAGGTTTGGAGCAGGTGAAAGAGTAAAGAAGAGAGTACCATGAAGGAAGAAGTCATTTTGGAATATCTAACGCAGAATAGCCAGTCGGATCAATCCGAAGGTTGTTCCCAAAGAGAGCAAGCGACTGAATGTTCCCGACTATTAAGGAAACCTCCAAGATTTCAGGGGTTTGCCCTAGATTTTCTCTCCTTTCTCTTTACCACTGGCGCCTCCATATAAAAAGCAGATGCTATCATTTCTAATTTCTTATGCTAGTTTTACAAGAGACCGAGAACTATTTTGGATTTAGCAATTTGTAAGGGAGAAGGCTTCATCTCTCATTTTCACGAGAAGATCATCTTGAACCCTTGTCTTTCTACTTTATTTTATATGCAGTATTATTCAGAAATCATGTCTGTGTCATCTTGATTTATGATTGAGTAGTCGGCTAAGCTTGCTTAGGGTTTTAGGGTGTCAATCGCATGAGCTAAACGCAAATAAGTGATTTTAACTATTTTTCATTCATATTGTTCTTACTGCTTGCTTTGAATTGATCACTTAATGTTCGATCTCTAGTTTAGTCACCTAGCTAACCGCTTAGGAGATAAATTGACATATATTGAATGCGCTTCATATCTCTAATCAGCGAGAGTAGATATTAGGGTATTAAGTGAACTAATCGGACCTGATCTATAAGGCTTGCTATCGCGTCTTTTTCCAAGTGAGAGCTTAGAACTCAAGACCGATCAGCAAAGGGAACAAGTCCACGATAGTGGATTGTTCTAGCCGAGTGATCCGATTTCTAGATTGCACCTCATTGCACTTGAATAGTTGTTTGGTTCCGCATTGACACCCGATGAACAACTGTAAGCCGGCTTTCATTTAAATCGAATTTGAATCTCTAGGTATTTTAGTTACTTGCGTCACCATTGATTTTAAAACCCCACTTGTTTCCCACCTTAATATTGAACTCATAAGAGTAAAGAGTAAACTGGTCATCTGGATTGAATCTCAAATATTACAATTACCACTGTTAACTTGACAGTAGCAAGGATTTATTTATAGTGTATCAAGTTTTGGCGCCGTTGCCGGGTAAATGTATTATTAATTTGATACACTAGAAATAAATCCTTGCTACTGTCAAGTTAACAGTGGTAATTGTAATATTTGAGATTCAATCCAGAGGACCAGTTTACTCTTTACTCTTATGAGTTCAATATTAAGCTGGAAAACAAGTGGAGTTTTAAAATCAATGGTGACGCAAGTAACTAAAATACTTAGAGATTCAAATTCGATTTAAATGAAATCCAGCTTAGGGTTGTTCATTGGGTGTCAATGCGGAACCAAACAACTATTCAAGTGCAATGAGGTGCAGTCTAGAACTCGGATCACTCAGCTAGAACAATCTACTATCGTGGACTTGTTCCCTTTGCTGATCGGTCTTGAGTCCTAAGCTCTCACTTGGAACAAGACGCGATAGCAAGCCTTAGAGATCAGGTCCGATTAGTTCACTTAATACCCTAATATCTACTCTCGCTGATTAGGGATATGAAGCTCATTCAATATATGTCAATTTATCTCCTAAGCGGTTAGCTAGGTGATTAAACTAGAGATTGAACATTAAGTGATCAATTCAATGCAAGCAGTAAGAACAATATGAATGAAGAACAGTTAAAATCACTTATTTGCGTTTAGCTCATGCGATTGACACCCTAAAACCCTAAGCAAGCTTAGCCGACTACTCAATCATAAAGCAAAATGACACATACATGATTTCTGAATAATACTGCATATAAAATAAAGTAGAAAGACAAGGGTTCAGGATGATCTTCTCGTGAAAATGAGAGATGAAGCCTTCTCCCTTACAAGTTGTTAAATCCAAAATAGTTCTCGGTCTCTTGTAAAACTAGCGTAAGAAATTAGAAATGATAGCATCGGCTTTTTATATGGACGCACCAGTGGTAAAGAGAAAGGAGAGAAAATCTAGGGCAAACCCCTGAAATATTGGAGGTTTCTTTAATAGTCGGGAACAGTCAGTCGCTTGCTCTCTTTGGGAACAACCTTCAGATTGATCCGACTGGCTGTTCTACGTTAGATATTCCAAAATGACTTCTTCCTTCATGGCACTCTCTTCTTTACTTTTTCACCTGCTCCAAACCTGGAATGATATCAAATAAGCACGAATTAAGACTGAGAATTAACTCAAAGAACACATATAATGATATTAAAAACACCATATATCAATTCCCCCAGACTTAGATCCTTGTTTGTCCTCGAACAAGGCCAAGCCTCAAGAACATGGAGAAAGGTTTGAAAGAGTGGAAACTCGCTTGACCTCAATAACCATACTCTTACCACACATCTCTGAACCATACAAGCTGTAGACTCAGACCACACACCCTTACCAGAACACCCACGATCGGTATCTCATACTTGAAAAAAGGGTACACTATCGAGACAAAACTCCTTAAATTCAATTAAGAACAGCGTGAGCTTCTCATCACATGCACTATTCAGGGTAGACATGATAAGTAAGGAACATGCTATTTCATGGTGGACCTAAGAGTGTTTAGGGGCTACCAAATTTAAGTGGATGCAGGATATCGAGCAAAATAGTAGGAGATAACGGATCCATTGATGTCCACAGCCCTTACTCTTTTCTGCTTCACGGGTGCAGTTGTTCTCTCCTTCGGATCAACCGTGGGACTGTTCTTCAGTTCTTGACTTCCCTTGCCTACTCCTCAAAAATTGGTACCAACTCCTTGTTCAACCTTCCCAGTGGCGTGTGTTTATATATATATTATTATTATTATTATTATTGTTTTTTTTTTTACATACAAGGTGATGGGGTTGCGAGGGAGAGGCAACATAATGAATGTTTCGCAGCCACTGGTGGTCTATTCTTTTGTTTCTCACTGGTCACCATTGTTCCTCTGGTTATAACATGCACTCATAGACTGTTCTCTTGTTTGAGCATGGTCTCATCGACTGTTCTCTTCATGCTTGATCTCTCTTCTCTGAGTGTGTGGCATTAACGAGTAAGAGGCTGCGTCGATCCTTTCCTCTCCGACCCTTTTGCACATATCTGCACATATGACACTGAAAAACAGAGTGCATGAGGGTAAAAATAAAGGCTTAGGCGCAAGGTGGGAACTAGCTAAAGATGAGCTAGCCATTCAGGATCAGCAAGATTGGTAAAAGGAGTAAGAAGCCATGAGTGTAAGTCTTGTTTCCCTGATCTAGTGCCCATAACAAGAAGAATTTTAGCCAAGATTAGGTTCAGGTTAGGTGGAGTTGAGTCTACCCAGTGTAACCTGATCGGTTGAGAGCTTCTGGAGAATCAAATGAGATAAGTCAGGGGTGTCCCAGGTCCAAGTGTGGGTCTTTCCTCACTGCTAAGGTCACTGGATAAGAAAGTTAGAGCACGAGGTGGTTTAAAGATTATCACAACACACTGTCCTAATTCCCACAAGAGTTTTAGCTGACTCGATCCTAAACTGACTCAATAAAACATCCAAATGACATAGAGACTGACTCATAAATAAATACATAGAGTATCAGCACACAACAAATGCTTCCCCCATACTTAATTTACACCATCCCTGGTGTGAAACCAAATTGAGGTCAGCCAAATAACAACACAAAGCATAAAAATAAAGAGTTCAGATGGATAGAACAATGGATAGAGAATAGTCCTTGCGGACTCAGTCGGACTCGCCGCTCTCGGTCGGATCAAACGAACGTCTGTTGCGCGAGCGATGAACCTCATCAGTTGAGGTGCCTGTTCCCATAGGCGCCTTTCCTGGACGGTGCGATCGTGGAGTCTTCTCTGCTGGTGACTGTCGCTGGTTACTTCCCCCAATGCAGCCGCCGGTAACGAGATGGAGGATCCGCCGCATGAGACTGATGTTCTTCCGCTGCGAGTAAACCATCCAGCGTCGGTAAGCATGATCATCTGTCACATCCGCTAGCTCTCCGAGGTCGTATGATGGGTCAGCTTCTGGGGTAATGTCCTCGACATCCTCCATATCCGCGTCAGGTGCAGCAGCACGAGGATCAGTGCATAGGAGCTCGAGTGGTGGGAGGAAGCGTATGTTGTCGAACACGCTGAGCCTGGTGAACTCGGGGTGAGGCAGCTTGGTGAACAGCTGGGCACCCTCCTTGTCGAAGAAGCTGTAGGTATCCTCATCTCGCATGATGTGGCACGCCATAAGGTACTTGATGTCGAGGTACTGAATCTCCGTGTTCACCTTGTATTTGCTGAGATCAATGATGAAATGCTTGAAGAGCGGCGTGAGCAAGTTACCGCTTCTGTCCTTCTTGTTCGTGCCGTGAATCAGACAGAGCCTCCTCTCGCAAAGCGTGGTGATGAAATGAAAGCCTGGGTTTGTCTTGACCTTCTGAATTGGAATGCCAGACCCAGAAACGCGGATCTCATCCTCAATACCTGCATACAGGGTTTGCAGCTCCCCGTTTGTCACTTTGGAAGTCTGATCCTTGGCAAACAGGAGGTTTGAAATGATCTTTGCAATGACTCTAAGTGCCGGGTTCCTGATCTGCGACTGGTAGACTTTGCCAGGTGTGAAGTTCCCATTCGCGATGAAGTCCCAGAAGGTGTTTGATGGGGCGAACTTTTTCGCCACTGCTACCCCTCTCGGCTCATTCGTGATCTCATAGATTTTGTTGAGTTTGTCAAGGGACAGTGAGCAATACTCTCCATCAGCCATGAATGAGAAGGAGCAGTTGGCGTAGGAAGGAGCAGAGAAGTACTCATAGCTAATGGTGGCAGTGGCAGTGGCGAGCACTTGGCGGACAAGGTCAGGGTAGAGCTCGTGCGCAGCGTAACAAAGGGGAGCGATCCCCATCGCTTGCAGCGTCTCGAACACATCCTCGTCAATACCAAGCTCAACGAGAGTCTCGGCGTGGCAAAAATGGGTAGGTAGTATCTCGGCCTTGAGGAGAGTGTTGTACCGACTAGCTATCTCCTTGCCACACCCTTCGCAATTGAAATCTAAAAGCATAGGGTCATCGAGATTGATTGGCTCGTCCTCCTGTTCTCGCGGCCATGGGTAAGAGGCGGAGGTTGGTTGTTGTGCTCGCTGTGGGGGCGTGTTGTTCGTCTTCCTTGTTCTAGTGGCCGATTGCTTGGTGCGTGGAGGCATCGTGATAATCAGAGCAAATGGACTGCAAAAACATAGAGAACTCGAAAATCCAATTGGATTAGAAGTAAGAATCACTTAAAAAGAGTGAGAATTTAAGTTTTGGTGATGGCTTCAAAATCGCAAGAGAGGGAGGAGTGTACGGTTGAGTGCAAGGGGAAAGTGGAAGGGTGGGGCCTTAAATAGGCGAAACCCTAACCGCTCTCCATTATCTCTCTTTTTTTTTATTATTTTTTTTATTGTTTTTGGGTCCGGAACACTTACCTGGAACAGGCGATGGGTTGTTCCACCAGAAGAACAATTATTCGGTTGTTTTGACTGAAGTGTTCAGGTTTTCTTGTTTTTGACCTGCAAACTAAATCTGAAAAGAGATAAAATAGACAATAGAAAACAATATATACACTCACCAGTGCGTTGTCTCCCACCAAGCGCTTAGTTAAAGTCATTAGCTTGACTTGGCTCAGCCGATCAGGCTGATGAGGGATCGCTTAGGGGAATTTCTTCACCCTCTGCGATAGTGGAGTCAGCAAGGTAATGCTTGATGCACTGACCATTGACGACAAACTCGTCTCCCTTTCTGTCCAGCAACACAACAGCTCCGTAAGGGCGGACTTCCTTAACGGTGAAGGGTCCGGACCATCTAGATTTCAGCTTGCCTGGGAACAGCCTAAGTCTGGAGTTGAAGAGCAAGACCTTATCATTTGGTTCGAAACGTCTGGCAATGATTCGCTTGTCATGGTAGGCTTTGGTCTTCTCCTTATAAATTTTGGAACTCTCATAGGCGAGGTGTCTTATCTCTTCCAGCTCATGGATTTGGATCATGCACCTCTCTGTTGCTGGCTTGATGTCGAAATTCAGCAACTTGACCGCCCATGCAGCCTTGTATTCGAGCTCAACAGGAAGATGACAAGCCTTACCGTAGACCAGGTGATAGGGGGTGGTCCCTAGCGGCGTTTTGTATGTTGTTATGTAGGCCCAGAGAGCATCGTCCAGCTTAAGCGACCAGTCCTTGCGCGAGGTATTGACAGTTTTCTTTATAATGTTCTTGACTTCCCTGTTGGAAACTTCAACCTGTCCACTCGTCTGGGGGTGATAAGCGGTAGCCACCTTGTGTTTCACCCCATTCTTCTTCAATAGGCCCTGAAATGCCTTGTTGATGAAGTGTGTTCTGCCATCGCTAATGACCACTCTAGGCACCCCAAATCTCGGAAAGATGATGGAGCTGAACATCTTAGTCACCACTTTTGCATCATTAGTGGAACTCGCCACTGCTTCTACCCACTTGGAGACATAGTCAACGGCGATCAGGATGTACTCGTTCTTGAAGGACGGAGGGAATGGTCCCATGAAGTCGACTCCCCAACAGTCGAACACCTCAACTTCTAAAATGTAATTCTGAGGCATTTCATTCTTTTTGCTGATGTTCCCATGTCGCTGGCATGCATCGCATCGAGCTATGTAAGCGTGAGCATCTCTGAACATAGTTGGCCACCAGAAACTTGCTTGGAGGATTTTGGAAACCGTTTTGAATGTGGCGAAGTACCCTGCATAAGAGGGACCATGGCAATCATGTAGAATCCCTGGAATATCTGCCTCTGGAACACACCTTCTGAATATGCCATCCGTGCAATGTTTGTACAAGTACGGTTCATCCCAAACATACTGCCTCGCCTCTCTTAAGAATTTTCTCTTCTCGTTTCCAGTGAACTTAAGTGGTTCCTTTTCAGCAGCTAGGAAGTTCACAATCTCAGCAAACCAGGGGAGGTGAGAGTACTGCTTTTGGATCGCGACTACTGGTTGTTCCGGTACGCGAGAAAAATCGGATGTTATGCTCAGGGGTTGTTCCACGAAGCGCAGACCAATCGCGTTGACGTGTTGCACTGTGTGTTCTTCATCAAGAGTTGTGTCATCCTCAATCTTCATTCTGGACAAGTGGTCTGCAACCCCATTCTCGACTCCCTTTTTGTCTTTTATCTCGAGATCAAATTCTTGGAGAAGAAGAATCCACCTCAACAACCTCGGTTTTGCATCCTTCTTTGTAAGCAAGTACTTAAGAGCAGTTTGGTCTTTGTGCACAATCACCTTTGATCCCACCAGATAGGATCTGAACTTCTCGAATGCAAAAACAATAGCAAGGAGTTTCTTCTCAGTCGTAGCGTATCTGCATTGAGCTTCATCCATGGTTTTGCTTGCGTAATAGATCACATGAAGTTTCTTATCCTTGCGCTGCCCAAGGACTGCTCCAACTGTAAAATCACTCAGTCTTGATCTCAAAAGGGAGATCCCATTCTGGCGGTTGTACAATAGGTGCGCTGACTTGAGCTCCTTTGATCGTATGGAACGCAGCTAAGCACTTGCTGTCGAAATCAAACTTGAAGTGGCACTTCTCCCAATTGAGCACCAGATGTTTCTCCTCACACCTTTTGAGTACCCTGCACAATTTTGACAAACAGACACTAAAGGAGCTTCCATAGACACTGAAATCATCCATGAAAACCTCCATAATGTCTTCAATCAGGTCAGTAAAGATCGACATCATGCAGCGCTGAAATGTTGCTGGCGCATTGCACATGCCGAATGGCATTCTCCTGTATGCGTATGTTCCGTATGGGCATGTGAACATCGTCTTCTTCTGATCGTCCGGAGGGATAGGGATCTGAAAGAAACCTGAATAACCATCCAAAAAGCAGTAATATGAGTGGTTAGCCAATCTCTCAAGCATTTGATCAATGAAGGGAAATGGAAAGTGATCCTTTCTAGTGGCTGCATTTAATTTTCTGAAATCAATGCACATGCGATGTCCTGTCACTGTTCTAGTAGGGATCAATTTATTCTTTTCATTTGTGATAACAGTGATCCCACCTTTCTTAGGTGCTACATGAACATGGCTAACTCACTTACTATCAGATATGGCATATATCATACCCGCTTCAAGAAGTTTCATTATCTCTTTCTTAACAACATCTTTTAGATTCGGGCTTAACCTCCTCTGATGTTCAATATAAGTCATTGATTCATCTTCTAGGTGTATTCTATGCATGCATAAATCAGGTGAGATTCCAGGTATGTCAGCTAGTGAATATCCTAATGCCTTACGATACTTCCTAAGCTCACACAAAAACAATGCAGTTTCCACATTTTTGAATTCATCGTTCACAATGACAGGGTAAGTGAAATTCGGACCTAAGAAAGCGTACCTGGGCCCCTTGGAAAGGGGTTTTAGCTCAACCTTGGGAGCCTTCAACTCGCTCCAGGGATCACCAGGTAGGTTCGGCGAGTTCGGTAAAGGGGTCGCTCCAGTTGAAGTGTTCTCGTCCTTGTTGCTTTCTTCCCCCAGACTTAGACTCGCCACCATTCTTCCCATACTCCTTGCGGAGTCAAGCATCTTAGCATACCCGTCTGCATCAATGTTCTCGACACTCTGCTCGGCCTCAGCTCTTACTAGTGCAAGCTCAAGTGGATCTTCTGTAAGAATCTCCTCAATCATCATGTCGCTAGGTTGCAGCAGATCAATCCCTTCATCCACCTCGAAGGTCTGTCCATCCATCATCGGCTTCTTCAGCAGCTCATCCATCTCAAACTGGATGACTATGTCTCCCAGATTGAGATCAATCTTCCCTTGCCGCACATCAATGATGGCTCCAACAGTACATAGGAACGGTCTTTCTAAAATGAGAGGATCTTTGGATTCCTCTTCAAGCTCTAGAACTACGAAGTCTGCTGGAATAGAGGTGTTCCCGACTTTTACTTGGAGATCCTCTAGAATACCAACCGGGGACGTAACTAATCTATCCGCGAACACCAAAGACATCCTAGTTGGTTTGAAATGCGTGTATCCCAGACGTCGTGCTACAGAGTAGGGCATTAGGTTTACGTTGGATCCCAGATCAACCAAGGAGCATGAGAAAACTATCTTCCCAATCTGGATAGAGAGGACGAACTTGCCAGGGTCTCCTCGCTTCTTTATCTGCCTGTTCTGAAGCACTGTGCTGCACTCCTTAGAGACATTCATGAATTTGCTCTCCTCTGATATTTTTCCTGAGATCAATCCCTTCATATAGCTGCGCATGGAGGGCATCATCTGGATCGCATCCATCAAGGGGAGTTGGACGGTTAGGTCCTCCAGAATCTTTATGCACTACATCTCCTGTCGGTCCTTACGAGTAGCCTTTGCTGGATCAGGGTAAGGGACTTTAGGAGTGTATTCGCGAGCAGGAACAGGCTCTGGGATCGGGCGGACAACCTCAGATGGTTGTTCTGGTCCTGGCGAATTGGTTCCAACTGTTGGTTCCCTCTCCTTCTCAGTTGCCGGGGTATCGGCTGGTGGTTGTTCCGACTCTTACTGCTTCCCCTTCTCAGCCGCAGTGAACATCATCTTTACTGGTTCCGATAGTTGCTTTCCACTTCTCAACTCAACAGCATTGCACTCCTTAGGGTTTTTGTCGGTTTTTCCAGGTAGAGTACCTTGTTGCCTCTTGACGCTCTCAGCAGTCTTAGCAATCTGAATGTCCATCTGTCTCATATGGTCGCGACATTGTCTTACTTGGTGCTCAAATCGCTGAACATATGGTTCATTCTGGTATTGATCTCGGTAGTAACCTTGTTTAGAGCCTTCCCTTGGAGCTGTTGTCCTTGGAGCAACTGCTGCAACATAGTTTTTGTCTCATCTTGCGGAACAGCGACAAGAGCGAATGTAGCTAGCTGAGTGTTCTGGTGTGTCTGCATCTGAGGTGGATTGTTTTGCGATTGGCTTAGAACATATGTCCAGGGTTGGTAGTTCTTTTGATACCCAACATACTGACCTTGGTTACTCTGTGCAGGATCAGCTGGTTTGTCTTGCTTAGGCCAGAAAAGCTGTGGGTTGTTCCTCACGTTAGGGTTTGGGTGGTAGTTTTTGAGCTGCCATCCTTGCCCATTCACGTAGCTCACCTCTTGCTGATCGTCTCCTGATATTTCAGCATCAAACGCTAGGTCACCGACACTATTCTCAGGAGCTGCTTCTTCCATTATGAACACTTGGCTTTGGTTTCCCTTAAGCAGTTGGTCCACCTTTGCAGCGAGATCATCTATGTTGTTCACACTCTTCGAGCGGTCATGCTCCTTATTCTTGTTTTGTGAACTTGAAGCCATGTTCTCAATCAGCTCGAACACACCAAGTGTGGTTTGAATCATGAAATCTCCATTACTCGAAGAATCAAGGGTGTTTCGAAACTCATAGCTCACTCCATCATAGAACACCTCCAATATATAGTCATCGTCAAACCCATGGTGCATGCACTTTCTCTGGTACTCCTTGTACCTCTCCCAAGCTTCATGAAAAGGTTCATCAGACTTCTACTTGAAATTGGAGATCCTGTGCCGTAGAGCCGTGGTTTTAGACTTCGTGTAGAAGTGGCTCAGGAACGCTGATCGGACCTGGTCCCATGAGGTAAGAGAGCCGGCTGGTAGAGATTGGAGCCAGTGAGAAGCTTTTCCTTCAAGAGAGAATGGGAACAACGTGCATTTGACATAGTCTGGTGGCACTCCGTTAGAGCGAGAGAAATTGCAGATTCTTTCAAAGGCTTCGATGTGGTCCATCGGGATGTCAGTAGTGAGACCGCTGAACGTGCTCTTTTGTACCAGACTTATCAGTTCAGGTTTGATCTTATAGTCTTGCCGAGTGCAAGGAGGAGGGTTGATAGGGGAGCGGTTAGTAGCGAAGTTCCGCGGAAGGTTCCGCTCCCCAATAGGAGCACCACGCTCTTCTCGCGCGGTGTTCTCAGTCGCTTCTTGAGCAGCTTGTTGCTGATTCTGGATGGTCTGCTGCATCTGTAACATCTGTTGTTGCTGAGTCTGCATTTGTTGTTGAATGATTGCCAGTGCAGCAGTGAGGTCATTCTGATTGCCGTGATCACCCATGTTGGTGTCGGTTGTTCTCGGGTGTTGACGGTTTTGTCTTTCTAATCTTGCGAGTTCGTTGTTGGTCAGTTGATGTAGTGGTCCTTGTGCGTTGCTCCGAGTATGTCTACTGGTCATGCACTTGGATCATCTGTTCCAACAAAGAATTAAAAGCAAGTTAGATATTTCAGACTAAATATTAAACCGAAAAATAAAGGTAAAAGCCTGGTCCCCGTCGCAACGGCGCCAAAACTTGATACACTAGAAATGAATCATTGCTACTGTCAAGGTAACCGTGGTAATTGTAATATTTGAGATTCAATCCAGAGGACCAGCTTAATATTGAACTCATAAGAGTAAAGAGTAAACTGGTCCTCTGGATTGAATCTCAAATATTACAATTACCACTGTTAACTTGACAGTAGCAAAGATTCATTTCTAGTGTATCAGCTTCAATGGGACCAGGCGGTGACGCTGGAGATGCCACTAACGACCATAATGTCGCCATCAGATATGTGCTTCTCGAATTCGGCCTTAGGGACCGTCAACAATGTATTGCCAAGAGCTGTCTTCGGCGTGTCATGTTTTGTGATGGCACTTGGTTCAGGTTGCTCTTTGGGCGGGAGGAGTGTGACTGTGCGGTCGCCAAACAGAAAACTGTATGTGTTTGCTTTTCTGCGATGTATGGCATCCCGATAAAACTGCCACGGTCGACCCAATAACAAGTGACAAGCATCCATTGGAACAACATCAAATGCTGTCGTGTCCTTGTAGTGGCCGATGGAAAACGTGAGGCCGACTTGCTGTGAAACATTTATCTTTGTGCCATTGTTAAGCCATGCTAATGTGTATGGAGATGGGTGAGGTTGAACAACCAATCCCAATTTTGTCACTGCATCTTGAGAGATAACATTGGCACAACTGCCCGAATCGATAATGAGTTTGCAAACTCTGCCATTGATGGTACAAGTTGAACGGAACAAGTTTGTCCGTAACCAAGATTCTTGCAATGCCTTGGGTACTAAGCAGTTTCGACGTACGACCAAGCTAAGGCCAACATCTCCATGTAAAGCATCTGTGGATTCATCAGGGTCGTTTTCGTAGTTGTCATACTGTGGTTCATCATCCTCTGCTTCTTGAATGACGAGGCCATGTCGAGTCTTGTTAGGATAGGACGTTTGTATGTGCCGTCGTTCGCCACAGGTGAAACACCGCAGTGCGTTCGTGCACGGAGGACAGGAGTTCGCAATAGTGTATGTGTTGGTCCCGGTCTTAGGCGTATCCGAACGTGTTTGTGTGCCATCAGTAGTACTCTGCACTATTGTGTCTGAAGCAAACGCGTTTGTAAAGCGAGCTCGAGAAGTCGACGATCCTAAGGATCGAAGTTGAAGCTCCATTGAAACCGCTCGTTGATGAGCTTTGGAGACCGTGGATGGGTTGAATTGAGCTAGTGCCACCTGTAGTTGATATCGAAGGCCACCAATGAATCTAGAAATAAGTTGTTGTTGAGTTGCACTGGTCGTCATCCTTGCGGTCATGTAAAAGAATTCAGTAGCATACTCGTCCACTGAACGTGTTCCTTGCCTCAAATTTTGTAATTTGTTATACAAGGTTCGTTCATAGTTGAACGGCAAGAACCCGCGACGCATATGCTTGGTGAGGCGATCCCATGAGTTGATACAAGCTTTGTTTGCTTGACGACGAGATTCTTTAAGCTGCTGCCACCACGCCATAGCTTGTCCTTTGAAACGGGTCACCACCATTGAAACACGAGCGTCATCAGGAACCTGACGGAACTCCAAGATTTCTTCAACCATGTTGAGCCAGTCGATGAAGTCTTCCAGATTCAAAGTTCCCTGAAACTCCGGGATATCCGATTTGAAGCTTGCTTCCCAGCGAATAGGCTGGTTAACCCTCTGTTCCTGGTTATCACCGTGAGCGTTGTTGCGCCGTCCACGTTGGTTTGGTCCTCCGTCCGCGAATACGTTGTCCACCACGTCTTCGTCGTCGGATGCAATGATTTGTTCATCACGTTGTTGATGTTGATTTTGAGGGTTGTCTCCCTGAGCCGCACATTGACCGTGGTGCTCTTGTAACACTGTTTGTAACGCAGTAGTTACAGAAGTTTGTAAGGCCGCTTGTAATTCGGTGAGTCGTATTTCTTCTAATTGATCGTCTGTGAGTTTTCATGGCGCCATGATCGATCGTTTAGGCTAAGAAACTAAACGACTGGCTCTGATACCAACTGATAGAGTACGCGATAGTAACCGATAGATGTAGCTTCAATTGTTTAGTCTTAGAATGCCCAAGAGAACCTACGAGCCTGTTTCCGTTGAGATCACCTATGATCTAGCCGTAAACAAGAGATTGAAAGCAAAGCTTCTGTTTTATAAATTGATAATAATGTGTCCCTTACAAAGCCAAGAGATCACTATTTATATAACTATGAAAAGTCCTAAATCCCTAGGGATTATGATCTAACAATTGATCCTTAAGCCTTAAGCTTTATCTCTAAAAGGAAATAGAAAGTATCGGTTAATGAAAACCATAACAATAAAGGAAAACCAAACTAAAGCCGAAAAGGAAAGGACGAAGCACGCTGCATCAGAAATTATGTGGTTTCTTAGTACAAGGTTTCAAGCATGAAAGACACCAATGACATAATTGTATAACATACTCCAAATGAGGAAAAACATGAAACATAAATATTTGAGTTCTAGCTAGTGTTTCATTATTAAGTACCCCATGTTGATTAGTTAACCTCTTTATTCTAAATATGCTGGCTTCCCAAGACTGCTTATAATTTAGGATAATATGATGCACGTATATATATAGCAATGGTTATTAAGATTATCTTTAATTTATACTACTATTTTGAGTGGGTTCAATTCGGCTTGGGTGTAGACTGAATCCCCTCTTTTTGAATTAATCAATCTCTGTTTGCTAAAAAAAAATACTTCAAAACTTTATAATTTAGATATTTTTCTCTCATAGGTATTTTTATGAGCTTAACTTTGTTATATCAACTATTAAGGATCTATAGATATCATGTATACAATGGTGGCAGGTTGTACAATGTCGTAGACTTCACAATCAATATGTTCATACATACGTGGGTTTTGACAGTGATTCAATATGTATAATTTTTTGTCATCCACAAAGACTCAAGTATAATATTTTGCAAATCTTTTGCGTATAATTAATGTAGTGTATGTAAAACTATATTGGTACAAATAGTTCAAAGTATCTACCAGGTGTAAGATGTGAAATTTATTATTTTAAGAAAATTAGTCTAATCCCAATAATCATATATATCATGTAACGTTACTGAGTAAAGAAGTGTTATTTCAGTGCCATCCGATCCGTTTTAAGTTTGATACGACGATATTCTGATTTGCTCAAATGGTACCACGAAGTAATTTGGATCTACTGAGGATTTAACATTTCAATTCTGGTTCAAATGGTTTCTTAAACCGTAAATGTAGGTATGTATTAGAATCTAAGTCAACGAAAAACAAAATAGTGAATCGGGATCAAGGCTGGATTTGAGATTGAGTGGATCATAAACATTTGAAAACAAATTTTATATAAAAAGAAAGTTTTCAAAAAATTTGGAGGTCATCCGATTTATAAATGTTAACTCTAAATTTTTTTAGGGCTAGACGAATGTTTCATAGACTGCCATTATTGGGATTGTATTCTTGTTCATGCATTTTAGTAAAAACCTTTTTATCAAAGTGGTTTCATTTTCTCTGTGTCTGATATGTTTTATTAGATTGCAGGCAAATGCGACTGACTGGAAGAAGAAATCGACAATATCTGATCAAAAAAATCCATACGCGATGGTGGAGATATCATAACTCATAAGAAATAAAACAGCAATAACTAAAATATCGCGAATAATAAAAAAAAGCCATAGCCGGTGACTAGAGTCAGCAAATTGCATAATCTCCTACACTCGTCTCGACACACACACATTTCAACTTCTTAAATTGTTCCCAGTTTCTGCAAGTTTTCTTTCTTTTATTATTTTCAGACATAACCTGAAGAATTCCTTTATAAATCGAGTTGATCTTTTGCAATATACTACTATTAGTTTGTAGGTTTATTTCAATTTTATTTATTTCTATCATAAACCTTTTTCACATTCTTTTTTTCTTTTGTCTGATTCCTTCTAAGAAAAACTTTCTTTTTGTGTGTGTACAATACATGTTTCTTTCAATAAGAGAAAGTAACTTTAAAAAACTCCAACTTGGTTTGGTAAGTACTTTACTACATAATAAAGTTTACGATTAGACCTTTCAAGATAATAAAGCGTCACTGCTCCTGGGCTTTTCTTAATATACAGTTGTGGTTTTTTTGCATTTGTAGTTCTAATTTGTCAACATTTCTTAAGGTAATCAACTTATGGAGAGAGAAAATTTGTTTTCTGGAAATTTAGATGGCTACACTTTGTCTTGTTAAATTTTCTCAGTCACACTCAAGTTATTTTTATATTAAATTTAGGAAAGAAGCTATTAGTTTGGCAAAACAATATAGTAAAACTAAAATGGCAGCCTCTGATTCCCTTTCGTCTGTTATTTTACTTAAATCTTCTAAAATAATATGAATCAGATCACTGTCCTTACAATCATATGATCACAGTTGCATCATTTCGTTATTTGATTATTATTCATTAGATTCTAGGAGCATTAACTATCTGAGACGCACCAGTCTGAACTCTGAGTAAGTTCAGTTTAGAGGAAAGCGCAAAAAGGGCACTTATTAATTATTTTCTACACAATTCACATTTTCATATATTAAAAACACAGTCGTAAATAAATTTAAGGAACATATATAATGTCATTGCTACGAAAGAAAACAAAAACTTTATTTGAAGCAGACTTATATACCTTTAAGATATTGACATATATATTTATGTGCACCCTAACCTTCTTTGTGTTTTTGGCACTAATGGAAAATACAAACAACATATTTATATTACTACATAGTTTGGCATGCATAGAGATATATGTAGTTCTTTATTGCTAGTATTTTGGTGTTAATATTTTAATACTAATACAATATGTAAACTATATAATTATAATTTTTTTTTGTCATCGACTATATAATTATAATGTATGTATAAATATATAACAAATGATCTTAAGAAGTGGAACATCAAAACTAAGATCATAATTTTAGTATCAACGTACTCTCGTCACTCGTCACTCGTCACTCGTCACATGGGAACTCGATCGTTTTCTTTTCTTGAGGAGTAGCGTTTAGTGTTAAAAATTGACTATTATCTCTACGGTGAATTAAACAAGCTCCAACAAATTCACAGTCAGAGATAAGTAATAATCAATTTTTGTACGATGTTGCTAATACTTTTGTAATCACTTAACTCTATTTAATGAAGATTTTGGTGTACAAAAAAAATTCTTACGGTGAATGTGCAAAAAATTAATATTTTGTCATATGATAGTAGAAACGGTGTTATTGATCATGGATGATACAAATGCACGCGACTAAACAAAGGCCTGGCTCCTAGCACAAGGCAAGCTTCTAGTGTGCATAGAACATTAGCTAAGTGTAACTTAAAATTTTATGTTACTTTTATTTGTTATTTAATTTTAATTTTTTAAACAATATCTCGCTTTGACGGGTGCGGAATCCGATTAATTGGTCAACATATTTTATCTCGGGAAAGCAAAATAAAATCTCACCCAAATTCTTTTTCCATGTTCTAATTTCAGTTTACATGATAAAATATACTAAAATGGAATTATATCTAATTAAAACATTCTGTTATTCGAGAACAAAGATTATACTTATTATATTTTTCTCCTTTCTCCCTTATATTCAAATTATTTTGAACAAAGAGTGACTTTTACCCTTTCAAATGCGCTTTGTAAATATTTAATTAATTACGTCGCTTTATATAATATTGCATTTCCGTACTACATGCAGAAGATGAGTAAACTCGGGGATCTACAAATATACTACTATAGTTTCAGAGGATCGATCCAGTTGTTGTATTATGTACGTATATTATCTTTGATTCATTTCAATGCGATTGTGTGCACACGTAGACGTATACGAATACGTAGTCATGCGGTTACACATGTATATGTATAATGGATATGTAAGTACATGTGTATGTAAAGATGTGAGAGAGAATATGGTCAATGGTAAGAGAATGAGATATGATTTGCAGTGTGGGAATGCTGGGCTTTGGGGGGTCATTAATCGCAGTAAACGAGGGACGTGAGTTCCAACAATCCAAGTGGGTGTATTTAGAGAGTTCAATTTTCTTTTGGTATTAAATATATTCAAGTGATAATTTTGCTTTTAGGGTTTTCACAAATTTTTTTTTGCTTTTAGGGTTTGGATTATTTTTTCCAGTTGCAAGTAGATTTGTCTTATTTACGACACTAGCGTCCTTATTTATTGCAATATCAGATCATGATTAATCTGAATTCTTAATTTGGAATTTTTAATTCATGATTCGATATTTTTTTTTACACTTTTCTAATAAGAACCGATTTTTATATCTTTTATTTAAAAGACAATTTTTAATTTTTCTTAGTTAAAAAGTAAGAAACGATTCTTAATCGAAGTTAAGAACCCCATTCTAAGAGTCCGGGTTAATCATGGTCTCATATACCAGATACCGTTGAACATGTGAAGTGTAATATTTGTATTAATTTAGCAAACATTAACTTAAAGGCACTTCATTGTATTATTGTGGTTGGTATGTTGTTCTGCATAATAGCACTATATATATTTCTAATTGAATATATATATATATATATATATATATATACACATGTATATTTTTTTGGGTCAAATATATACACATGTATAATTTGCATCATTTCTACGGTTGATAATTAAATTAAGATAATCCTTAATAGGCTTAATTATAAAAACATTTAAAGCGAACATGTGTAATAGGTTTAACTTTATAACCTGTTTGGCTTCCTAAAAATTAACTTTCAACACTTTAACACATATCTTCTTCTCCTTGGTTTAAACCCCTCAAGTTACAAGAAGGGGAGAGAGTTTTTAGAGAGAGAAGGTACAAGGTAACGATTGTGTTGATCTTTTTTTCTCCTCAATCCTTGATAAGTAACCCCTCTTTCTTTTATAAGTCTCTAATCGATTTGTGTTTCTTCTCAGTTCATATCATTGCAGGATCATATATATCGTACTGATTTAAGTTTTGATTCCAAAGAGGAGAAGAAAATGAATTCAAACAATTGGCTTGCCTTTCCTCTATCACCAACTCACTCTTCTTTGCCTCCTCACATCCACTCTTCACAAACCTCTCATTTCAACCTGGGCCTGGTCAACGACAATATGGACAACCCTTTTCAAAACCAAGGTATACATACGTAAATGCACATTTTGTTTCTATATATATGTTCATGTTCATGTAAATGTGAAATTCTTTTATTTTTCGAAATATATGTAAATCATGTATTTATAGTAATTATTCGGATGTAACTAGTTGCACATGTTAAATCTTCGCTTTTTTAATTTTTTTTTCTTTCGTAAATATGGTGCTTTCTCAGAATGGAATATGACCAATCCACACGGTGGAGGCGGTGAAGGAGGAGGGGTTCCAAAAGTGGCTGATTTTTTAGGAGTTGGCAAATCAGAGATTCATCAAGCCGACCACAACCTCGTACCTTGCAACGACATTCATCAAACCAATGACTCAGATTACTACTTCCAAACCAACAGCTTGTTACCTACCGTTGTCACTTGTGCCTCTAACACTCCTAATAACTATGAGCTTCAAGAGAGTGCTCACAATTTACAATCTCTCACTCTTTCCATGGGAAGTACTAGAGCTGCTGCCGCTGCCGCTGCCGCTGCCGCCACCGTTAAAACCTCACCGGATGATATTAGCACTGATAATAGTAGTAGCACTACTAACACAGGTGGAGGAGCCATCGTTGAAGCTACACCGAGAAGGACCTTGGAAACTTTTGGACAACGAACTTCTATCTATCGTGGCGTTACAAGGTCTTTATGAGATCAACTCTTAAAGCCGTCTGATTTTTCTTTTGAGTTTAGTAAATAAATGAGTTTATAAATATTTTGTATTTTTATCTTGGGTGTTATAGACATAGATGGACCGGTAGATACGAAGCTCATCTCTGGGATAATAGTTGTCGAAGAGAAGGACAATCAAGGAAAGGAAGACAAGGTAAGTATACTTGATTAATTACTTAATGAGGCTCCTCTTTTGGTCTCATCTAAGTAGATATTATATTTTAGACTACGTAATGCTAATTATTCTCCTCATCATTCTTATGTTTTTGATGCTTGAACCTTGGGACTTCTTCGAAATCTCTACAGTTTACTTAGGTGAGTATACTTATATTACTCTTATTTTTTGGCTCTCGATTATACTTTGATTTATAAAACAGAACACTGTTTTGTTTAAGCGGGTTATAACTTATAACTAAATTCAGGTGGGTATGACAAAGAAGAGAAAGCAGCAAGAGCATATGATTTAGCTGCACTTAAATACTGGGGCCCCTCTACTACAACCAACTTTCCTGTAAGCTATTTTAAATTCTCATCGATATATTTCCGTATGATTCTAATCGTTAATTATAATGGTTGAGACTATTGTTATTTCCAACTCTTTTACTTATTTTAGGTTACTAACTACGAAAAGGAAGTTGAGGAGATGAAACACATGACGAGACAAGAGTCTGTGGCTGCTATTAGAAGGTTGGCTTAACTTCATTCTTTAATGTCTATGTTGCATAGTTTTAATACAATATACATATATATACATATATATGGTAGTGTTCTAATCAAAGAACTTTCGTCATCCATTGCAGGAAAAGTAGTGGATTCTCGCGTGGTGCATCGATGTATCGCGGAGTAACAAGGCATCATCAACATGGAAGATGGCAAGCTAGGATCGGCCGAGTTGCCGGAAACAAAGATCTCTACTTGGGAACTTTCAGTGAGTATATACTATTTTAATATATAAATATATGAATATATCTCTATACCAAATTTTGATACAATTTTCTCCTATATATATGAACCGCACTATCACGACCTGTCTCAAATTATATGGATATCGGTATATTTAGAGATCAATTTAATATTGCAATATAACAATCGATAGATATCCATATATGTAGAAAATTCTGAGAATACAAGATTGTTATGGTTATATTAGTCTGTTTTGCTCAGGCACGGAGGAAGAAGCAGCAGAAGCATACGACATAGCTGCAATAAAGTTTCGAGGTCTAAACGCGGTTACAAACTTTGAGATAAACCGCTACGACGTGAAAGCCATCCTAGAGAGTAACACACTTCCTATAGGAGGTGGTGCGGCTAAACGTCTCAAAGAAGCTCAAGCTCTTGAATCATCAAGAAAACGCGAGGAAATGATAGCACTGAGCTCAAACCTCCAACAGTATGGTGCACCCTCGAGCTCTAGGCTTCCTTACCCGCTAAGCATTCAACAACCTTTTGAGCATCTTCATCAGCACCAGCCTTTACTTACTCTACAGAACAACAATGATATCTCGCAGTATGATTCCTATAGTTACATCCAGACACAGCTTCATCTTCACCAACAACAAACCAACGATTATTTGCAGTCTTTTAGTCACAGCTCGCAGCTCTACAATGCTTATCTTCAGAGCAACCCTGGAATGCTTCAGGGCTTTGTCTCTGATGATAACAACAACAACACTTCAGGGTTTCTTGGAAACAATGGGATCGGTATTGGGTCAACCTCGACCGTTGGATCATCTGCTGGGGATGAGTTTTCGACGGTTAAAGTTGATTATGATATGCCTCCTTCTGGTGGAGCCACAGGGTATGGAGGATGGACTACTGGAGAGTCTGTTCAGGGATCAAATCCAGGAGGTGTTTACACAATGTGGAATGAATAAAAGGCTGGCTTATCTGTCTTTGTTTGCGAGACAAGGTAGGTTCTAAATGACAGCTATATTATTTCCTTGTCTCGCAAGTAACCGGATCGACTGTAGTTGATTAGCAGAGAATTTAGGATTTTTTTTCTGTTTCTTTTTACTTTTGACGGCGAAGATAATGAACTTGTAGACGGCAGAGTCCTCAAGGGTTAGGGTTTTATGGACAGGACACTAAGACAAGATTCATAAGTGCCCAAATTTTGTTTAAAAGCTAACCCTTCTGACTAGTACTTTCTCAAACCTGTAATTCGTTTTATAATTTTAAGATTCATATTTCTTTGATTCCCTTGTATCTTATTTCTGAATTGTTTTTTTTATAAGCCTTATCGGCTAATCCGGTTGGTCCCGGGAGGAACACACTTAGTGCTATAAAGTACACTAGCCCGAAAGCGTACCACACTGCCTGACCCGAATTTGGAATACTTTCCGACTAATGCCAGAGGGTGGACCAATCATCTGTTATGATCCACCACTACAAGAAAACATAATCTTAACGAGGGCGGTTTTCCTCGCCAATTCGTCGTAAAAGAGGCTTTACGACGAATTAGCGAGGAAACGCGTTTGCTCGTTACACGTCTGTCGTAACACATATTTCCTCGCTAATTCGTCGTAACTTAGCGAGGAATATATTTCGTCGTAAAGACGAAGTAGGACGATTCGTCGTAAAGACCACGTCAATATTCCACGTAAGGACGTCGCTATAATACCTCGTAAATACCTCGAAAATAGTTCCTCGTAACCTACACGTAAATACCTTGAAAGTGTTTCCTCGCAAAATACACGTAACAACCACGAAATGATTTCCTCGTAAAATGGTCGTAAACTTTTCCTCGTTATTTCCTCGTAAATAATTCCTCGTAAAATACTCGTTAAATGTTTCTCGTCATTTCCTCGTAAGGTTTCCACGTAAAGAGGTCGTACATTGGCTACGAATTTACTTCGTTTTTATTATTTTACAGAATTTAAAAATATAATTAAAAAATAATTAAAATTATTTAATTTAATAATAAATTAAAATTCAAAATAAAAATAAATAAATATGAAAATATTTTATATATAAATAAGTTTTGAATTTATATAATACAACAACCAAAAAAAAAAACTAAGGGTCGTTCATCGCCCGGTAGAATTCATCACTCCTCCTCGTAACATCCGCCTCGTTATGTACGTCGGATGACTCGCCTTGAATGGGATGTTGTTGTCGCATGTTCCTCAACATGGACTCCCATTCCGGATTTGTGGCCGCAATAACGTCCAAGAAGCCCTCGACTCCACCCATACGAGATTTTGTCGCGGTCAACTCGTTACGCAGCTGAGCGGACTCTCTACGCAGCTCCGTGACTTCATCATCCCGTCGCTGACCATAAGACGATGTCGCTCTCGGAACATCGTTGACGGAACCAATACCCAACGTCCGTCCCTTTTTTTTAGGGACAACCTTAAAAACAAAAAATAAATATTGTAAGTAAAAATTTAAAGTTAAATTAAATGAATAATTAAAAATTAATTTTTTTGAAAATTGACCTCCTCGTAAATCTTATCCACTTCAAGTGTGGATAAGGTGACGGGTAATCCGTCGGTAGACTGCTGGGTCAGCTGAGTCTGGCGGTCTTCAACCCGAGCAACTACGTCGTTGTAGATTTGCTCGGACTTGCCATCTACAAATACGCCCGCCTTGTTCTTGTGGGTCCTCTCGTAAAGTTCCATAAGAGACGGGAGATGTCCCGTCTCTTTGGCCTAAAAAACAGTTAAGAAAGTTAGAATAAATTAATATATGTATTAAAAAAATTATTTAATAAAATATTTAATTACCATTTCCAAACGGACACCGGCGTGGGGTTTTTGGCCCGTAGTGTGAAGCATCGGCCCGTTCCCGTGCTCATCGACCGTGTTACGGGAGTTAGAGCAAGCCTGGGCGATTCTAATGGAATCAGGAAGGCGCCAATAACGGATGAGGCCATCCCACACATCCGTGGTGAGCTCAGCGGGTTTGCCACGCTCATACCCCTTCACGATCCAGTCACCCTTCCAGTTGGAGACCGTGTCCAACAAGCGAACTTTCGCTTTCGCGTTAAACTTCTTCCTCACCCTCTCAGTGATCCCCAAGGCCCAATTATATTTTTGCTGTTGGAAAAAAAAAATTAACAATTAGTTTTTTAGAAAGTATATATATAAATCATGAAAAAATTAAAATATATATAATTAATTAATAGAAACTTACAGCGTAAATTTTGAACCACGTCTTTCTGACGTAGTGAGGCGTCTTACTCCAGTTTGGATGTGCCATGGAGAAGTAACCCTTGATCGTGTCGGTTACGTCCGATGCAAGACATCCGTCAACCCCCCACCTGGAAAATACAAATTTAAAATATAAATTATTTTTAATGTTATAAAAAAAATTTAAACGAATTAGAAAAAAATTAATGCAACATACCACAACGTTCCGTCCGGTCGGTCTGGGTCGATGACTGGTAAACCTTCTCTGCCTGGCAGACTGAGAATGTCCTCTACAGTGTACTGCGAGTAAGGAGCACTCGGAGGCACCATCAGATCAGGATGAATATCGGCGACCATCGGAGGTGCCATCGGAGGAGGCACAGGAGGAGGCATCGGAGGAGGCACATGAGGAGCCGATGGTGCACTAGAAGAAGTAGACCCAGAGACTCTCTGAGTGTACTGAGTCTCGGGGACAGTCTCCTGGCCCGAAGAACTGGGAGCGGAAGAAGAGGCCGGGTCTAAACGACTACCCGGCTCACCGAAGATCTCTCTGTAATGGGCAGTAAGTCTTCCTTTTCGAACCTGGGAAAAAAATGAAATTTTTAAAATTAACATCAACAATATATTTCCCAACATTATCCACCTAATCAACACTAAATAACATAAAATCCGCAAACCTATCTAAATTCCCTATACTAACCACCTAATCTATCCTAAACTAACCAAATTAGAGAGGAATCAGAGAGGCTTACCATTGCTACGAAATGGAGAGGAAGTAGAGAGGAAGTAGAGAGGAAAGAAAGAGTGAGCGCTCGGGTGTATATATAAGATTACATATCGCCGCAAATTCCTCGTAAGATTACGACGAAATAGCGAGCAGTTACAAAGGCCCGTGTTTTTTTTTACGAGGAAATTGCGAGGAATAACAAAGGCCCGTGTTTTTGTTTACGAGGTATTAACGACGATTTTGCCTACGTGGAATTAACGAGGCTTGCTTTCCTATAAATATACCCACAACTCTCATTCTCAAACCACACACATAAACTCCCAAATCACACACCTATCTGAAATCACATTCCTCAGCAAAATCATATTCAAATTATAAATATTTGAAAAAAATAGGAAAAGGATAAGATATTAGAATTCATGTGGGCGAGACTTACGTATTATAATTGCTGAAAGTCTTGCCACATGTTATTCTGGTATTTTGATCCTTTTCCCTTTTTTCTAGTTTTTACACTACGAGGTATTTACGACGATTTATGCTTACGTGGAATTAACGTGTTTTATGTATAAATCCGTTTACGTGGTCTTTACGACGATTTCTGCTTACGTGGAATTAACGAGTGTTTTGTTTAAATCATTTTACGTGGTAGTTACGACGATTTCATCCTACGAGGACTTTACGACGATTTGTGCTTACGTGGAATTAACGAGTGTTATGTTTAAATCCCTAGAATCCGAAACCCGAAACCCGAAACCCGAAACCCGAAACCCGAAACCCCAACCCCCAAATCCGAAACCCGAAATCCGAAACCCAAACCCCCATCTTTAATTTTGTACTTCATATATTCCAAACCCCATATTTAATTTTAAGTTTCGTCGTTATTTTTAACGAGTGTTATGGTTAAATCCCTAGAACCCCAAACCCGAAACCCGAAACCCGAAACCCGAAACTCAAAATCCAAAACCCGAAACCCCAAACCCTGAACCCCTAAACCCAAAACCCCAAACCCAAAACCAAAAACCCGAAACCCGAAACCAAAAACCCGAAACCCGAAACCCGAAACCCGAAACCCAAACCCCCATCTTTAATTTTGTACTTCATATATTCCAAACCCCATATTTAATTTTAAGTTTCGTCGTTATTTTTAACGAGTGTTATGGTTAAATCCCTAGAACCCCAAACCCGAAACCCGAAACCCGAAACCCGAAACTCAAAATCCAAAACCCGAAACCCCAAACCCCGAACCCCTAAACCCGAAACCCCAAACCCGAAACCAAAAACCCGAAACCCGAAACCCGAAATCCAAAACCCGAAACCCCAAAACCCGAAACCCCAAACCCCAAACCCAAAACCCAAAACCTGAAACCCCAAACCCCAAATCCCATATTCCTTATTTTCTACTTCATATATTCCAAACCCCATATTTATTTTTAGGTTTCGTCGTTATTTCCTCGTTTTGTTACGTTATATTTACGACGATTTCATCCTATGTGGTTTTTACGACGAATTCATCCTACGTGGTATTTACGACGATTTAGTCCTACGTGGAATTAACGAGTCTGGTCAATGCCAGTTGTGATGAACACCGTAAGAATCTGGCATATTACGAGGGACATGCCAATTACCACCCCAACGAACTGTTTCGTTAGCTCCGTAGTAGTCGATTTGCGCTTCAATTTGTTCTCCAGTTAGATATGGAGGAGGAGTGTCTCTCACAACCCTTTTGTGCCTAAACAAATTCTTGTTTCTTCGGTAAGGATGGCCAATGGGAAGAAATCGACGGTGACAATCAAACCAACTTGTCTTCCTACCATTCTTCAGTTGAAACGCATCTGTCGTTCCATTACAATATGGACAAGCTAATCTCCCATGTGTAGTCCATCCAGACAACATCCCATAGGCAGGGAAATCACTTATGGTCCACAAAAGCATCGCTCGCATCGTAAAATTCGTCTTCGTTGAACAGTCATACGTCCTCACCCCTGTTGACCACAAATCCTTCAACTCTTTTATCAGTGGTTGTAGGAAAACATCCAGGGACCTTTTTGGATGGTTCGGACCAGGTATTAATATGGTCAAGAATAGTAACTCCCGTTGCATGCACATCTCCGGTGGCAGGTTGTATGGAGTAAGAAAGACTGGCCACAATGAATATTGTCTCCCTGACATTCCGAACGGACTAAATCCATCTGTGCATAATCCGAGATACACATTCCGGATATTGCTAGCGAAATCTGGATGTACTTTGTTGAAATGTTTCCAGGCTCTTGCATCTGATGGATGAGCCATCTCACCATCCGTCTGAGTATGCTCGGCATGCCATCTCATCTTTCCAGCAGTCTGCTCTGATTGATACAATCTTTTCAATCTGTCTGTAATTGGTAGGTACCACATCCTTTGGTACGGTACCCTATTACGTCCCCGTCCTTGCGGCTTGAATCGTGGCTTCTTGCAGAATCGACATTCTTCTAGCTTCTCATCATCTCCCCAATAGATCATGCAGTTGTCGATGCAAACATCTATCATCTCCGAAGGCAACCCAAGACTATAAACCAGTTTCTGAATCTCATAATAAGAATCAGCAGACACATTGTCTTCCGGCAAATACTCTTTAAACAAGTCCGCCCATTCGTTCATGCAACTTTCAGGTAGATTGTGATCAGTTTTAATATTCATCATTCTAGCAGCTAACGACAATTTAGAGAGAACTTCTCTACAACCACTGTAAAGTGGTTGATTCGCCGCGTTTAACATTTCGTAAAACTTTTTTGCATCTATATTAGGTTCTTCATCTTCATCATGAGCTACGAATGCATCAGCTACCATATCATGAACCCTATCATAATCTACCATCTCCTCCTGATGGTAACTATGTTCATTATGCAAATGATGATCAACCGGTTCTTTTTCCTGAAAATTGCTATTACTACTACTAGCTTCATTCTGATCATAATTAAAACCTTCTCCATGTTGAAACCAGATATAGTAATTTGCCGTGAAACCTCTATTTATTAAATGCTTCCAAACATTTTCACGGTTTGCCAGTTTCGAATTGTTGCATTTCCGACAAGGACAGAACATCTTACCACTTTCTTGGGCGAGCGGTGTTGAATCTGCTTGATGCATAAATGTCTCCAGACCCGCAAGGTATTCTTTCGTCACTCTCCCGTTAGCATCTCTATGCATATACATCCACTTCAGCAACTCGTAAATAGTCCCGGAGCCAGCCATTTTTTTCTTTCACGTTTTTTGTTGTTGGTGTGTTTAAAATGATGTTCAAACATCCATATTTATAGGAAAATTCGAATCTGGTAGTTGTAATTTTGCTATGAATTTACGACGAAAATTAATTAGGTGGGCAAAAAAAAACGTGTAACACCTATGAAGTTGGTGGATTCAAAAATGTCATCGCTAAATACACGTAAACTTTTCCCTCGTAAATACCACGTAAAATTTACGTCGTATTTACGAGGAAATAGTTTTTCCTCGTAAAATACTCGTAAAATTACATCCACTTTACGACGAAACAGTTTTGTCGTTACGTTACGAGGAAATAACGATGACTTTAGTTTTTCACGTAAATTCGTTGTAAACTCGACGCAAATTTACGAGGATTGTTTTTCCTCGTTAATTTTTGTCGTTAAGCATGTGTTTTCTTGTAGTGCACCATGTAAACCATTTGGAATGAAGTCCAAACCCAGACTGGCCAACTAGTGAATTGTTACCTTTATAGCTCATCTTTAGTTTAGTTTACTGTATGTGAATAAACTTCGCCTCATCATCAAACCGAAAATGGTGTGCTTGAAACTTTGAGTTTTCACGAAACTTCAAAAACTATTCAAATATATGCAAACTGTATGACTATTGAATTGAGAAGTACGTCAAGTCGAGTCTATCTGTATTTTTCTTATTCTAATGTTTAAATAATGTAAAAGCTGAAAACCATATAAAATAGAATACGCTTTTAGACTTGTAGGGTGTATTAGTTATTCTATAATTTGTGAACGTATAATATTGCTATTTAACAAAAGAAAAGAACCTATATATAATTGATTCACCACTCGTATCATCTGAGATTATACCCCAAAATCATCAGTGTAACAAATACGGTATGTCAGGTGACGCTACCGGCGACCAATCTGATTTATTCACTACTAAAAAATCCTCAATTCCTAAAGACAATCACTATGGGTCTGCTTAGTTGAAACTATGTTTTAGATTTTTGATGTATATATTTTATTTAACTATAAGATTTTTGCTGTGATTTTTAAAATGAAAATTTAATTGGTAAATCTTAATTATGTAATATAAAACTCATAGATTTATTAATAAATTTCTAAAAACTGATTTTTTTTTGCTCAGGAAAATCAATGTCTACAGCAATAAAAAACTGAGCTGTGGGTTTCAAAAATACAAAGGAAAATTTGATTGTTAAATTTTGTGGCTACAAATATTTTGGGCTGTCCACATCAACCAAAATACTAACCAATTTTGCAGCATGTATTTGGGAATACTTCGGCTGACAAATAAGAATCCTATGTCAATAACATTAAACATGGGATCTAATTTCTTTCCTTAAAAAGTAACTTTAAAATATTTAACCCATATTTTAAAATAAAACTCATAAACAAATAATTGAATTTTATTTAAATTTAATTAAATAATTGAATTTATTATATAATTATATCTAGTTGATTTAAATACTTAAAATAATGATACTTTGACATTTGGAAACCTTTTGTTCATAAAAAAAGGTAAAGTAAATCCAAGTTTTGAAATGAGTAAAGAAAAAAAAATCCAAGGACGCAGCTAATACGATACATACAAATTAACATTAAAACGAATTTATGAATAATATTCTTTCAAATATAATGTAAAGACTATTACCATTTTTTTAATTCCTTCATTTTTGATATTTAACATCATTTTGATGTACAATTGGAGATGTATCAACAAATAAAATATTTTGTTCATAAAATGATGAAAATTTGAAATGAGTACATTCTCCACTTTCCCAACTTCTTAAAGATTTAGAAGTCAACTAATGAGAAGGTAGAGATAGAAAGCATTTACAATCAAAACACAATCCAACCAAAGCAAGCTCTATCATTCACATGATCGAAAATTGCCAAAACAAATACAATCAATGAAACCCTCAAAAAATACAACCAGAAGAGAAAAGTGATTGATATGTAGATTTTGCTTTCTCATGCATCACCAAAAAGTATTTTTTCCACATGTTCCAGAGCTAATGTCGCCGGATGAAATTCCAGCCCCTCCCACAATAAAGCTAAATTTCTCATAGCCGTACTCTCCCTCATGTTCATATCCAGAAGTCGTTTTCTTGATCGTTGATACTAAAACACTGTGGATTCTTCCAAATTCTTGGATGCATATCACATGCGCCTCCACAATGTTCATAGACTTTTCATATTGAGATTATTCTCATTGGGATTTGGATTATCATGTGCAACAAAGATGATGTTTTCACGTTTTCTAAAGATTTTTTTAGTAAAAAACAGTTTCATAGCACACTATTTCTGCCACAACAAAACTCTACCAGAGTTGATAAGTTTTCCATCATCCTCCCGTGGTAGATCCTATCGATCATCTTTAACACATCACCAGCTCTTTTCAATTGTTTGGCAACATCATCTACACGTTTCCACAAGGTTTGAAGACTACTCACATCAGGATCATCCTGACTTGACGCGCTTATGATCCTAAGTTTATCCTTCTTTTTCCCGATCAACAAAATCTTGGTATTGCCATGTGGAAAAGAAACATAGACCCTCTTCTTCTTGTTAGAATCTTTGGTGGTTGAACAAAATGACCAATTAGTAAAATGAATTTCAAAGTACTTAGAAAATCATAGAATAGTTTGGATGATTTACATTGAGAGTGAAAATCACATTTGACAGGAGTTACGAAGGAGAGACAGCTGAATTGCATGACTAAAAAAAGATGAACATTTTGCTATCTACGGAGAAATTAAAATCACTACTCTATAATAAAAATGTTCAAAAGTTGAACCATTTAAGTGGTATTTCATTTCTTGAACCATTTAACATGTTCTTTGAATAGTCCCCTTTTAAGTATAAGTTGATTATGAGAAAAATGCTAATGGATTTAGTCAGCTGATTTCAAACAGTTTTCGTATCATTGGATAGTTAAGTCGCCAAAATTGAGCAAGAGAGAATATTAAACCATATTTCAAATAAAACTTAGAAAAATTACAAATTTTAAATAATAGTTTTTAATTTTCTTAAAAAATAATAGTGTTGACGTCGTTTCAAATTATTCGTGAATTTCTTGAAAAATGAAGTGTCTTGTTCCTTTTAAGTTAAAGAATATTTCTATTGCTAAATATTTATTGAGTATCTAAAAAGAAAAAGAATAGAAATAATAGTATTTAAAATGAGAAATTCTCACATATGGTGAAAAAATCTGTAAACAAAAGTGGTCTAACTTTGTTAAACTTATTTAAATTTAACCAAATAATTGAATTTTGTTATATTATTATAATTATTTAGTTTAAATACTTAAAATAAAAGATATTTTAACAATAAAGATACATTAAACAAATAGTTTTGGCTGTCCATAGCAACCAAAACACTAACCAAATTGCAACATGTATTCGGGAAATACGTTCTGCATGGAAACGTAATATCAGATTGTCTACAAGAATTAGCTAAATGGAAACGAGGTTCTAATTCAAAGGCGAGACGAATTCAATCTTTACAACTTCTCTAGAAAATTATAGTATACTGAGATTCAATTTCTCTCGAGATTTTTTAATTCATTAGGCAGAATCTTTAGTTCAGTTTTTTCTTCCTCTTGATTTTGAATTATAGATTTCCAGAAACGTTGTTTTAATTATGTTTTAGTATGGATTTGTCTTGTGTTCTCATATTTCATGTGTCTCTTTCTTTAAGGCATTTGGCTCCCATCTATTTAATTTTTTGTACCTTTGAGACAATTAACATTTTATTTAGGATCTTGTATTGTTCAAAAAAAATCTCAATAATACTCCATCCGTTTCAAAAAGATAGATATTTTAGAAAAAAGATTGTTTCAGATAGATATTTTGTGTTTTCTATGGAAAAATTGTAAACTTCAAGAAAATTAATTGATTTTATTGAATTACTATTGGTTAAAAGTTAATTAAAATTGAAAACTGCAGAAAATAATATATTTATTATAGTGATTTAATGTGTTTTCTGAATATTTATGCAAATGGTAGAAAATCTATCTTTGTGAAACGGAGGGAGTGTAACTTCTGCTGACAAATAAGAATCCTATATCAATAACATTAAAAATGGGATCTAATATCGTTATTTAAAAGGTAACTTTCAAATATAATAACCATATTTTAATATAAAAATTAGAAACATTTATGAATTTTAAATAATAGTATTAATACAAAATTTATATCACTTCAAATTACTGGTGAATTTCTTGAGAAATGAATTGTCTTGTTCCCTTTAAAAGAGTGAGTTAAGAACACCTTTAATAATAAATATTTATTGAGAATTTAAACAAAAACAAGAAAAAAAAGCAAAGAATAGTATTTCAAATGAGAAATTCTCATACTCTTATAGCATGTGTATATTTAAATGGTTATATTTGTATATTATAACATGTGTTGATCTTTAGCTTCTTCCATTCTCTCTGCAATATTTGTGGTGTGAAACTTTTTATTGTCTTTTGTTTGTAGCAGAGTAAGTGTTCTACTAAACAAACTAGGTAAGGAACCCGTGCGATATCGCACGGGAACTTATTTTATAAAATTAAATATGTCATACTTTAAATATGTTTTATACAAAATGATTACAATCGCTTTTGATGAAATATATGTATTGCATTATTATCTTATATACAACTTTATTTCTTTATTAACAATACTAAAATTTATATTTAATTTACATGCTTTGTTGTAATTAAATTACAAATATATTTTATTATCCGTTTAGCTAAGTTATTTAAAATCTCAAAACAACTGAATATTTTAAACTAATAAAAAGAAAACACATTTCAATATAATCATTTACTAAACTAGTGGCATAGCCCCCGCACAAGCGCGGAGCCGGGTGCATTATTATTGTGTTAAGTAGTCCGGTGTACGGGATATTGTAGGGTGGGTAAAAGGTTAATGCGTTGTGTAGTTTGGTGTAGGGGATGTTATTGTTCGTTTTTTAAATATTTGTATTTTTGGGTGACTTAGTGGTGATGAACGAGACATTGGATGTTACACAACTTCATTAGATTGATATAAGAATGAGTGGTGAATTCATATGTGTTGATATTTTATCTATGATTAGTACTATTAGCATATTCATTTTCAAAAGATGGTGCCATGGGGTTGGTTAGGGTGAAATGAGTGAGTTGTTAGTATATTTTGTTAAATGGTGTAAGGGAAATAATATAAAATTTGGTATTCAGAATTATGCAATTTAGAGTGGAATTTTTTCCGGATACATGACCCAAAAAGGATATGTGTTAATCTGTTTATTTTTTTTCTGAAAGTATGTTGTATATATATTGTTTTAATTGAAATTTATATGAGATTTAGGGGCTAGGGAATTGGTTAGGGGTAAATATGTAATCGTGAGGAAAAAAATGTTTTTATGTTTAGTTTTATTAAAATTTTAAGTAGTACGTAAATGATCTTGGAGGTTAAAACATGATAACCTTTTTTACTAATAGTATATGAGATTGACTCATAAATTACTTTCCCGACAGACTGTGCAACTTATATTTGTACGAAGCCACTGATCAATGAAAAGAAAATAAAAATTCTCATATTTCTTAAACTTTATATAGATTATATAGTTATATAACTATCTATTTTATGAGTTTACTAGATTTGTGGAAAATATTTTGTTGGTTTCTTAAATATTTAAATGGTTAACATAAAATTTGAACTCTTGTAGCTTAATGTTTCAATATAATGAATATATAATTGTGGGTCTTAAAATGTTTGGGATTGAATTGTGGTGGGCCTTGAGTCTAATTTTGGTCGATACTGAAAAAACCGTTAGATTGTTTTTTATCCACAGTTGCATGTGATTCCTTGCTTGGTTAGCGTTTTAATTTGATTATGCATGCACGTCTTGATTATGCATGGCTAGGGGTGTATCCCCGTGCAAGCGCGGGGTCGGTGACGTAATTACAACTTTATATAATTAATTGATGGTATATTTGAAGGTAACGCTGTGTTTTGTTGTAGTCTTTGATTTGTCCGCTTTTGTATATTTATAAGTTGGAGGGGGAGTACAGAAATGTGGTTCTTTTATGTGTTTCTGTTGTATATGATTTTTTGATGTGGTAGGAGAGTGGTCTATGTAGTTGTGTTTATTTGAAACTAATGTTCATTATCCCAAATTTGGTAGGTGTTGTTTTTTTTTGTTAATTTGTAATAAGCCGTTACTTCTGTTTTAAAACAAATATTTTGAAATAAAATTTAAATAAACCGTAGTGAAAATTGCATGCCAGAGTTTTTTTTGGTCATTAATGGGATTACAAAATAGTAACTTTTTCCTCACAAATATTAAATTGTTTGGGTCGGTTAAACTTTGGACCTGTAAGCTCAATATTATGTGAGCATGATCGTGAGCTTCTTGACACCGTAACCAACTGGTACCAGTTTTTCTGCAACAAAAAAACAGAAGAAAAGAACCAATTAGAAAGCTGCCTACACAAATAGTTCATAGCTTACACTCGTTTCGATTCCAGTTTCTTCATGTCATCTCATCATCGAATGACTCTACTTCCATGAGCACAAATGACTATCCACCTAATCAAAATTTCATATTAAGAAGAGAATGAGAACTCATCATTATAATCTCACACATGTGCTCCCCATAAGACACGTGCTTGTAGTAAAACAAATAAAGAGGCTTACTCTCTTTGGGCTTCTTGGTGTCCTTCTTAGTAGCCTCCCTCTCCTCTGCAGCTTTCTTTTCCTCCTCAGTCTCGTCACCAAAATGATCCATGTCATCATCGTCATCAGCTGCAGGTGCCTGTTCACAATCAACGAAAAAACAGCTAAAACACTCGGACAAGCAAAGTTTCAATACTATAATGATTACCCTCTTCAAGTCTATGATTTCTTTCAAGCAGAAACTTTAAGCATGTCATTGTGTAATTTACATCACTGATAGAATCAGGCTTTCAGGTAGAGGTACCTCAGCTTGAGCAGGAGCATCAGAGCAACCGATTGACACTCCAACAGCTTTTCCAGGGAAACTGCAACAATTCGGAAACTTGTAAGTTACTGAAAGTCAAATAACAATCCAAACCTTAATAAAATGATCTAATAACAAGATAATAGAACCTCTGTTTGTGTTATTCATCTCAAGGTCAATACATCAATATTTATACGCGATATCATCCGCAACAATAGGAGATAACTACAATAGCTGTTTAGCTTATTTTATCTAAACTATAAGTTTATCTTTATCTAATACTCCCCCTCAAGATGGAGCGTGAAGATCTTGAACACCCATCTTGTCAAGTAGATAGAGTAACTGCTGTCGACCAAGTGACTTAGTGAGCACATCCGCCAGTTGTTCCATTGTACCAATATGATTAGTAGCTATGATCCCTGCTTTGATAAAGTCCCGAACAAAATGACAATCTACCTCCACATGCTTTTTTCTTTCATGAAAAACTTGATTATTGGCAATGTGAATGGCCGCTTTACTATCACACTGAAAAGGTATAGGAAAACGCAGTCTGATACCCAAAGAATCCATAACCCCGATCATCAATTTAAGTTCACTACATGTCATTGCCATCGCCCGATATTCAGCCTCTGCTGATGACCTTGACACCGTCGGCTGCTTCTTTGTTTTCCAAGACACAAGTGAATTTCCCATCATGACAATGTAGCCTGTGAGTGACTTCCTTGTCAGTGGACAAGCTGCCCAATCAGAGTAACTATATGCGGAAAGATAGAGATCACTTTCAGAACTCAACATGATCCCTTGACCCGGTAGGCCCTTCAAGTAACGAACAAGACGAATCACTGCATCCCAATGCTTTTGGCGCGGTTTCTGAAGAAACTGAGCAAGAATGTGCACTGGGTAATTCAACTCTGGTCGCGTAACAGCCAAGTAAACTAACCTTCCAACCAGACTTGATTCGGTTTTGAAGAAGCAAATCCAGGAGGTAACTTCATGTATACTTCTTCATCAAGTTCACCATGAAGGAATGCGTTATGCACATCCATTTGGTGAAGATCCCAATTCCGAGCAGCTGAGATACCTAGTAAGATACGAACTGTATTCATCTTGACTACTGGTGCAAACGTCTCATTATAATCAACCCCTTCTTCTTGTTTATTGCCACACGCAACCAAGCGTGCTTTGTATCTCTCCACTGTTCCATCGGCATTGAACTTTATTTTAAATATCCATTGACATCCGATTTCTTGTTTTCCTGGAGGTAAAGTAGTAACTGTCCACGTACCACTACCCTCAAGTGCATCAACCTCACCAGACGCAGCATCTCTCCACTTTTTATCTTTCATAGCCTCTTTGAAAGATTTCAGTTCAACATGAGACTCAACTTCTAGAAGAAATGCCTGTACATGTGGAGCAAGCTTATCAAAGGAGACGTATTTATCCAAAGGATAGGTACACTTACCTGAAGACAATGGATCGGGCGAGTGAGAAGCATGCGGGGGTTTTTCGTGGACATGTGTAGTGTATGTAACGTAAGGTCCCAAACGAACCAATTGTTTCTTAGTGCGATGTCCTCTGCCCAATGTCTCAGGTGCTGGCTGTGTCATCGGAGTGGTCTCTGCAGTGAGAGGGTCTCCCCATGTGTCAGTTTCATCAGTTACTTGTGGAGTAGATGAAGTCTCTGAAGTTGAACCATGAGGCTCACTAGTAGGAGTAGTATTGGTACTTGCTTCAGAATTCAAAGCTCCCCCTGTCTCCAATACTTCATGTAGTGGTAGAGGATCAAAATCATCATCAAATGTTGCAGGATGAGTTGTGTGTTGGACCGGTGCTGCATCAACACCAACTGGTGACGTTTTTGTTTCAGCAAAAGGAAATATATCCTCGTGGAATGCAACATCTCGAGAGACAAATATATGCTCTGTTTCAAGATCACAGACAACCCATCCTTTCTTCCCCATCGGATACCCAAGAAACACACATCTAGTACAGCTATCATCAAACTTGTCTCGTCCACGTGAAATTCGTCTAGCATAGCAGAGAGCTCCAAATACTCTGAGATTATCATAGGTTGGTGGATGTCCATGGAGCATCTCATAAGTTGTCTTGTTTTGTAAAAGACGCGACGGCGTCCTATTAATCAGATAAGACGCAGCCAATATGCTCTAACCTCAGAACCGTTTTGGTAACTGTCCTTGAAGAAGTAGTACGCGAGCAATATTAAGGATATGGCGATGTTTTCTCTCGACTCGCCCATTCTGTTGTGGTGTCTCTACACAAGAGGTCTGATGTGTGATTCCTTGAGACGCAAAGTATCTTCTGAGACACGTGAACTCAGTTCCATTGTCACTGCACACAATCTTAACCTTTTTGTTGAACTGTCTATCCGTATAGGCACAAAACGTTTTTAACGCTTGTGGTGCATCCTTCTTTTCCAACAGAAGTATTGTCCACACAGCTCTGGAGTAATCATCGACTATAATCAAAAAATATCTTGCACCAGATGTTGATTGTTCATGGTATGGTCCCCATAAGTCACAGTGAATCAGAGAAAAACAATCATCAACTTTATTAATGCTAACTGGAAATACATCGCGAGTTTGTTTAGCTCGATGACAAGTACCACAAGATTTCTCTAAAACACCAATATTATTCGTAAAACCAGCAACTGAAGATAAAACTGAAAGAACAGCAGAAGATGGATGACCCATGCGTGCATGCCACAAATCTCGTGTCGGTTGTGATCTCACATGATTTGCTTGAACCGCCAGAGTCCCCATATATCGAAAAACCCCATTATGCTCTTCACCCGCACCAATCAAAGTCTTCAAGGCGAGGTCATGTATCACACAAAACTTTTTAGTGAAGAGAACAAATCCAGCAATATCTTGTAGTAATTGAGATACAGATATAAGGGTTGCTGAGAGATGTGGAGCATAGAGGACATGTCTCAGTGTGAGACGTCCACCAAGGTTCAGTTGCCCCTGTCTTGTGGCCCAAGTTATGTTCCCATTTGGCATAGTGATCGGACACAGATTGATTTCAACAACATCACTTAGAAGATTGATTTCTCCAGTCATGTGATGTGAGGCTCCTGAGTCAATGATGATGTCGTATCTCTTGTCTTTGCCAAAAAATATGAGTTTTTATTTCTTACCCATAAGCTTCTCATTGTTTGCTGGTGACGATTTCTGTGAGCTCACAAATTGAGTCAACGTGTTCCATTGTTCAGGTGTGAAGTTTGGAAAACTAGGAGTTTGAGCTGCAGGCGCACCAGACGCATCAACATTGGTATTATATGCTCGAAATTCTGATCCACGACCTCCACGCCCTCTGCCACCTTGTGTATCTAGTCCTCTTCCTCTTCCTCCTTTGTCCGTTCCTCGACCAGTTGGAGGTTTTGCACTCTTGTCTCCCCACCATTCCGGGAATCCAATAATTTGAAAGCATTGACTAGCTTCATGTCCTTGCTTTCCACAATGTGAACAGACAGAGTTGTTTCGTGCAAATCTCACTGCTGCAGCTTGAGCATTCGTCATAGTCTAGGAAGGTTGAGTTGTTGTTGCAGTCATACCAAGGACCGGCGTCTTCTCTTCTTGTCGCATAGCATTCAGATGGCATTCTTCTTGAATGATTTGCGAGTTGTTGTTGTAGTCATACATCGCGAGTTTGTCTGCTCAACAAGTTTGACCGTGTGATGCCAAATCGTGAACTATCTAATCCCATAAGGAACTGATGAACTCGTATCTTTTCTTCTTTCTTTTCATACTTGACCATTGCTGCACATTCTGGATCCCCACAGCAACATGACAAAACCTTTATCAAGATCATCCCACATGATCTTCAATTTTCCAAAGTAAGTTTCCACTTCCTCTCCATTCTGTTTGCAAGACGCAATATCAGCATGAAGTTGATGAATCCGGGTATCATCACTTACTGAGAACCTTCGTTGAAAACTGCTCCACATGGCTTTTGCACAATCGACCAGAGATATCGATGGTCGTAGCTTTGGTTCCACGCTGCTGTAAATTCAACCAATGATCATGGAATTCACCATATCCCACTTTTCTTCATCCTCAGGCTTGTTGACTGGTCTCTTAAGCGTCCCATCAACGAAACCTTGTTTTCGTTTTGCTCTCAGCGAATTGAGCATTAGTTTTGCCCATCGCTCATAGTTTGCTCCATTCAGAAGAATGGGTGTCTGAGCTTGTCCTGTATTATCTGATGGATGGAGATAATACGGCGAGACAAGCTTGTTCGTGTTGCCTCCACCTGTTTGTGGGTCAGTGATTGCAGTTGATGCTGGTGCCGCCATGATAGTCAAAGAAACTATTCAAAGAAATTCTCACCGTAACAATATGCTAACGATGGTTCGTTGGTCTATTAGCTAAAAAAATTATTTGTGTGGCTCTGATACCATAACAAGCTAATAGAACCTCTGTTTGTGTTATTCATCTCAAGGTCAATACATCAATATTTATACACGATATCATCCGTAACAATAGGAGATAACTACAATAGCTGTTTAGCTTATGTTTATCTAAACTATAAGTTTATCTTAATCTAATATATAAAGTTTTGAAAAAAGACTTAACCTTTTAGCAAGACAAGGCAATCGTACCACTTGCTAGCACTGGGGAAAGCATCGCTGGGTTTTTCCACAACGGCAACGTAAACCTTCACATCATCCACAGACAATTGATCTCTACGGGATCAAAATCTCTCTTAGACCTCGATCAATTCTATGGAAAAGGTTATGAATCGTATAGCCAAAGAAGGAAAGTGAGAAACTTACTTGGAGATGTAGGTTTTTCCGTCGATACGCAAAACACAAAACGCAAACACAGTTTTTTCTCACGGAATTATGCAGATTGAAACAGAGACATTATTGAAGCAAGAGTTAGGTAATTGATTAAAGACAGTTCTAATAGATAAGTGGTGACAGATCGAGGATGTCGTTACCTTTTCATCAAGAAAGCAAAGCCTGATTCCCATAAACTCATCGTCTTTCTTGATGTTGTGGGAATCCCAGAAACGGAAGAGGTGACCAACAATGAACTGAATAGTACGACCAAGCCGGAGAGAGTCGAAGGTTGAGTGGCGGAGGCCGGTTTGAGGATCTGGGGCAGTAGAGAGACCATTTTCGAGGAGACGTTATAAGGTATATGAATCGATGAGTTTTTTTAGTTGAAAAGTTCCTCCTTTGAAGAGTAAGAATATATAAGGAAGGTTCACAAAGGGGTTACGAATCAGGACCATTAATTGTGAATTGATTAAAGGCGAGGAGATGTAGAGATTTAGGAAGAGAAACTGCAATAAAAAATACAAAGGGTCACTCTGTGTTTTGAGATTTGTCTGAAGCAATGGAGGAAAGCCCTACTTTTTTTTTCTCCTAGAAAGACGACGCTTACGGAACTAAGAAAAAATAATAGATTTCAATTGAGTCTTTTCTTTAATTTCTATGATGAAGTCCATTAGATATTAACCTATACTCGCTATTAAATAGTTTTAAACATAAATTTTCTCTAATACATAGAAATTTAGTGGGACCCACATGCTGAGGTGGATAGGCTGAGGAGTGAGTAAAAACTCATTTATTATAATATAGATTGTTAATAAAATATGTTTTATTACCCGTTTAGCTAAGTTGTTAATAAAACTATATGTTCGAGTTATATTTCTATCATAACAATTATTGCATATAAGTGCGTCTTTATCTTTTCAAGTTTCTTCTTACAATTGTAACATAATATTAAGTTCTAACCTTTTCTTGAACAAATTTCAGTTACTTTTGCATGACATTTTATCAACTTTCTCTATTAGGAAGACAATATTAGAATTACCAGTTTGTATTTTTTTAAACAATTACTAGTTATATCTCGATAACTAAAACAATTAATATTTCATATATTTATTTACCTGTTTTTAAGAAAGAATATAAAAAAATGGATCGTATGTATGTTGACTTATATTGATATAACCCTTCTCATTTATAATATTGCCTTAAAATTTTGGAACTAATACAAATAAAATTAACTGAATTGATAAACCATAAATTTACCTTTTTGAAATCATCAATGGTTTTTATTAGATTTTAAGCATTTTGAAGTTGAGGTGGTATTGAGATATTAATACTCTGGAATGTTATCAGTTTCTCAAACAAAATTTCTAAGCTTAAATTAAGATACAAGAATGACAAAAATAGTTCATATTTATTGTATTCTTTAAAGATCTTTGATATTTTTTTAACAACTTTTCTAGTTGTGATTATTTTGATTTTTGTTGTTGTGATTTGTCAATGTCCACAACTCCTTTATAGATGACTAAGGATGCAATGGTTAGTTAACACCAAAAGTTACAATGATTTATCATTAAAAACTACAGTCACCAACAATTGTAATGGTTTGTCACCAAAGATTACAATGGTTCATCACTAAAATTGCATTCACCAACAGTTGCAATGTTTCATTTAAGCAGTCGTAATAGTTCCACCAAGAGCTGGTCCTAGTAATTATTTGGCTACAAGCAAACATAAAAAATGTGGCCGATAATTAAAACTTTTGTCAAAAAAATTTCAGAGGGGAATTAAACTTGCAACCTTTAGCCTTTGTAAGAAATACTCAAACCACTATAGCTTCTAAGATTTCTTGTAAATAAATGGCCGCTAAAATACATAATCTCATGCAGCTTGTTTGGCTTCCATCTAGGGCTGGCTCTGGTTCCACCAAACACTTGCATTTTGCAATGATTCACTCAAATCGCTAATAATCCTCTCTCGTATATATGTGTGTAATAGTGATTCACTAAATAAATATCACTTATTTCAAATTGGTGCAAATGAAATGTTTAAACCAATGCAATTATTAGGTTAATTTTGACAATTTCTTTTAAATTGATGCAATCGTATGATGAATAAACACATTTTTAGGAAGAAAATACACATTCTTAGACATGATATTCTTTGAATAAAAAGACATGTTGAAGGATGATATGATTTGCGCATATATAAAACACAATTAAACATTCTGCCACCGCTTTAATACCAAACAATTTTTATAATAAACATACACATACTTAGACGAGAAACCAATCCTGAAAACCTATAAAACTTATAGGATGATAAGACATATCTTAAGACATTTTAAACCTCTAAAACCTATTCATTTTAAGGATAAAAATAGACATTCTAAGATATTTGAAAAACCTCTTGAAAAAATAATTTTATGATGAAAATACATATTCTAAATAATTTCACACCCTCTTAAAAATATTAGCGAATCTAGAGATAAATTATACTGGCTACACTAAGAACTTTCCATAACTATATATTAATTCAAAAAATACATGAGCGCCCAATCTTCCCTACATACATTCACCACTACTTTAAAAATATTACACTTTTTTGTTCAAAAAATAATTACATTTTAAGATGAAAAGATACCTCTTAGACGTTTTGACAACTTTTTTTAGCAAATGTAATTCTTATGATGAAAAGATACGTTTTTAAACAAATAAAAAATTTCTTTTAAACTATATATAATTATTTTAATAACTTCTTTTAAATCAAATTTTAACTTAAAATAAAAATCACATTTTTGTGAAAAACTTATGAACATAGCATAGCCTATTTATAGTTTTTCAAAAATCTATATGAATAGTCACAACTTTTTCAGATTTGTAGTAGTTATTTTAAAATAGTAACTTTACAATTTATTATGAATATGAACATAATTTCTAAAAGATACTTTATTGCATAATAAAAAGACACAACTCTTAAATTAATATATATATATATATATATATATATATATATATATATATATATATATATATATTTATTTATAAAAACACTTTTCCGAGTACTTAACATCTTTTAAAAAACTAATTTCTCTTTTACAATGAAAAAAACACAACTCTTAGAATTAATACATTTTTAAAAATAAAAAATGAAAACACACAACTTCAACTTTTGAGAGTTGTGTCTTTTAAAACTACTTTCCGTTGCCTAACTAAAAGACAGAACCTTTCATACTTTGCACTACAAGAAACATGGGTGAAAGCCCACTACCATTTCTGCGAACAGAGGTTGTCGGAAAATTATCAACGACACACCGTCAACGTAGCGAGGAATACAAACTTTCTCGGTATCTTCTAAGAAATTCGGACAAAACCATTGTCTCGGTATGTTCTGGGAAAGTTTCGTCAGCATTTTGTAGGTAAAGGCAAAAACTTTCGAAAAGCATAAATCATCGGCATTTAATCACATTTCTTGTCGGAAGTTTCTTGGAACTTAACGGTGGTACGTTTTTCTCGGTGATTCGTCGTATATTTCATCGGTGGTACGTTTTTCTCGGTGATTCGTCGTACACGAGAAAGCATTCCATATCTGAAACTTAACCTCTTCTCTCTTATCTTTTTTTTTTCTTCTTATCTCTCTTCTCCTATCTTTTTTTTTTGAAACACCTTCTCCTATCTTCTCTTCTCTTCTCTCTATTCTCTTCGTTTTGTCTTTGGGCTCTGTTTTCCCATGATCTGTTCTTCACAAAATATGTTTTTCTCTTAACCACCATGAAACTCTTTACTCCGCCTTGCCGTGGCGAACCCTCTTGCTCCGCCGTCGGCCCACCTGCTTGCACTGCCGCTGCACCTCCTTACACCACCACCACTCCTCCTTGCTCTGCACCGGCCCACCTGCTTGCACCACCACTACACCTGGTTGCACCACTATCACTCCTCCTTGCTCCGCCACCGGCTCACCTGCTTGAACTGCCGCTACACATCCTTGTTCCACACCGCCCCTCCTTGCCCTGCCACCGGTGCACCTCCTTTCATTGCCGCCATACCTCCTTGGACCACCACCGTAACTCATTCCACTACTACTACCTTTGCCGCTCACTCCACCACTACCATCAACACCACAACCACTATTTTTGCTTTATTTTTTTTATATTTAAATATACTAAGTTGTCAGAAATTCATCGGTCTTGATTTCTCGCTAAGTTCCGATCATTTACCTAAAAACATTTCCAACAATGATTGTCAATTTTTCATCGGAACTTACCGTTAACTTTCCGACAGATGGTGATTTGAAACACAGACAAACCTCTGATCCTCGGAAAACTATAGGAAACATTATTCCGACCCGTTTCTGACTAATATGGCTGTCGGCTTTCACCCCTGTTTCTTGTAGTATTTGAGATTATTATAGGTTTTGCTATGTAGTCCACGGTTATATTAAGAAACATTTAGCGTAATGACCTATATATAGGCGATGTATGTGAGTTGGGAGCCAAGACATACACTGCGTTTGTCATAAATTTCCATCCCAATAATACATCAAAATTGCATTTGTTCTTCGCAAGTTCGGTCACACTGTTGTTGCTCTACACGGTTGTTTACAAACGGAGATTCTTTTAAACTAATATAATTATTATATATAAAATGAAAAAACACATTGCTAATGCAACTTTAAAATGAAAACACACAAATTAGTGAAAACCTTATGAATGTGACTTATTTATAGTTTTTCCTAGATCTATATGAATAGTCACAACTTTTCAATTTAAAAAAAAAATACTTAAATGATTGGTCACAACTTTTCAATAGTCACAAGCTTTCAACATAATTGGAATTCACATTCTTTCAACATGAATTCGATAAGTGAAAATTTTATTTTGAGAAATGCTTGTTAGAGACTATTTATAGATTATAAAAATCTAATTTGAATAGTCACAACTATTTAATTTGAATAGTCACTTTCTTTCAATTTAAAAGTAGTTATTTTCAAAAGATACTTATAAGAATAGTCACAACTTTTCACTTTTTAAAAAGATATTTATATGAATTTTTAGAAAAGACACAACCTTCCAACATTGAACTTTTAGAAAAGACACAACTTTTTTGACATCTTTTAGAAATGACACAATTTTTCAATTTAGAAAAAACACAACCTTTTAACATAGAATTTTTAGAAAAAACACAATTTTTTTTTGACATTTTTTAGAAATGACACAACTTTTCAACATAAATGAGATTCACAAAACTTTGGAATTAATCAGGATTGCTATTATTAGCAGATATGCTGTGACGTGTTTCTCTTATTATTTATGACACTATGGTTTGGTTATGTTTATTCTTTTGGATCTGTATCATATTGCGATTGTATCTTTAGCTATATGAAGCGTTTTCTTAAAAAGCTTTATGCCTGCCAGTCAATGGAAGTCTCTACGGTCAGGCTGTGATATCTGGATTGTGACCTATGTAGTCTTGTACCTTGTCCCGGTTCTGGTTACCAATGTGATAACCGGATAAACCTCTATAATCAGCAGTTCCTCTATAGCTGAACATTTTGGTTATAGGTTATAAATAGGTTATAAGATCAGGTATAAATAGGTTCTATGCTTGCTTCTGCGTTCTTCCGTTTCCGGGGATCCATAAAAGGTTTGGTTATAGGTTATAAGATCATGTATAAGTTACGTTGGTATACTAGTCTTTGCTGAAAAAAATATGTCTTATGGTTAAGGGTCGTGCTTATTTGTCTCTGACACAGTTTTTGATCGTCAACAACACTATCTTCTTTCTATCTGGATAGTTCGGATACAACTGAGTTTAGCTTCTCTGCTCTTTATAAATGAATCGGTTACACCTTTTTTGTTTACGTAATATCAGATGTGTTTACTGGAATTAGCTGCAAGATAGCTTAGGTAGTCTGGCTTATGGTGCTAAAATCAGGTTTTAGTAGGATCTGTTTTTGTGTTTTAGGATTTGGTGTGAGAAGAAATCCGTTCTAGGCTTGCTTCCGCTTTCTTCCTACTCCGCTTTTGAGATCTTGAATCATTGCAAGGGCTCCATAAAAATTTTGGTTATAGGTTATGAGATAGAGTAGAGTCTTTATTGAAAACAATATTTCGTTTGCTTATGGATATTACAAGGGCTCAGTTTGTAATATTTCATCAACAACTGCGGTTTCTTCGGAAGCGCTGCCACAAAGAACACACGTTCCAAGTGCCACAAGACTATCTTGTTTCAACAGGATCATGCGGCTAAAGCTTGCATGTGCAGTGTCTGGATCACCCAGCAACATCATCAAGGAAACCTTCACTGAAACCATATGTGTCGAGCCCACCCATGGCTGTCTATCTTTAGCCATCCTCTGTACAAGCTGTTGCAAGAAGTAGTAGCACCAGAAGAAGCTGCAGCAAAACTAAAGGAAGGACCAAGCCCATCTACTAGTTGCAATAAACGGGTTGGTTGCAGGCGTACACATAACTTCTCTTTCAATTACCATGATGCTGCACACACTACAAGAAAACATCAAAGATTCTGAGGGAAAAAATCGTCGGAATTTCGTCGGAATATCGTTATTCCGACGACATACCGACGAAACACGTCGTCGGAAATAATTCCTCGGAATTTATTTTTTCCTCGGAAATCCCTCGGAATTTTCTGTCGGAATTCCGAGGAAATAAATTTCCGAGGAAATTCCGAGGATCACTAGTTTGTCGGAAATGTCCTCGGAATATACCGAGGGAGAACTTCGTCGGTATAATTCCTCGGAAGTTCATCGATCGATGCGTGTTTGGACATATATACATCTATCGATAGGAGTATACCGACGGACATTTTCCTCGGTTTATTCCGAGGAACTTTTCCCTCGGTATATACCGAGGGACCAGTTCCTCGGAATTTTCCGAGGGACAGCTCCCTTGGAATTTTCCGAGGGAGATGTCCCTCGGAATATACCGAGGGAAAAGTTCCTCATAATAAACAGAGGAACCTGTCCCTCGGTATAGCCCGAACGTTTTTTAAAAAACGCATCGATCGATGCGTTTTTGAACAAAAACGCATCGATCGATCAAGTGAAAAATATAATTAATTTCCTCGGAATGTAAAAAATATTAATTTTAAAAAAAAATAAAATTTCTGAAATTTAAATTCGAAAATATGAAATTAAAAGTAAAATTGAAATCATATTAATTAATATTCAAAGTTTCACAAATAAAAATAAAACATTCCGAGTTTGTGGAAAAAAAAAAAACTACGGGTCTGGCACGTCCGGGAACACCTCGTTCGGGTACATCCTCTGCATCATCTCCATCATTTGCTGGTTCAGCCTCCTCTGTGCCTCATAGCCCGCCTGTTGAGCCGCCATCTGGGTCTCTAACAAAGATATACGATCATCTTTGTCCTTCAACTGGGCCGTAAGTACTTCTGGATCAACGAAGGGCGGTGGTGCAGAAGAAGGGGGAACCGACCGGGTGCGACGACCCAAACCGACCAAACGTCCCTTCTTCTTTGGAACCGACTGAATAGAAAAAAGCCAAATTTAGAAATTTAAACCAAGAAATAAATGAATTGAACTTTTAAAAACAAAGAACTTATGGATTCAACGATTTCGTTGATTCGAAACCGAGACAAGTTGGTCGAAGCCGTCGAAGCGTCATCCTCGGTTTGAAGCTGAGACACTTCGTCTACCACCTGAGTTTGGACCAGATCGACCACGTCCCTCACAAGACCGTCATCAATCTGGCCGGTCTTCTTGTTGGTATACGCCCTCCTCATTAGGGCGAGATCATCAACCGGCTCGCCATCATTTTCTTCCGCCTTGAAAAAAAATAGTTCTAATAAACAAAAAATAGTTGTAATAAATAAAAAAAGTGGATACGGAGTGAGATACGGAAGATGGTCACGACCGGGCTGTTGAACCAACTCCGCAACACGCATCACTCCCGGAGGACCCAGAGGAACAGGAGCGGATGCAGCAGCGGGAGCGAGAGGAGCAGGAGCGGGTGCAGCAGAGGGAGATGTATGGTTGGAGCTGTGGGGCGAAGGGGAATCCTGAAAATGGCTGGAATCCCGAGACTGGCTCCCCGTACCACCACGACCACGACGCTGTCGAGGCCGGGTCTGATCATCATGAGACCTGTAAATTTAAAAAATATATTTAATAAATACAGAAATATATAAATTAATTTTTTTAAAAAAAAAAATTCCCAAATAATTTAATCACAAAAAAAGATTTATATATATTTAAAATTTTTAATAAATATATAAAAATAGTTCTAATAAACAAAAAATAGTTGTAATAAATAAAAAAAGTTTAATAATTACAAAAAATAGTTTTAATAATATATATATATTAAAAATATTTTTAAATCACAAATAATAGTTTTTAATCACAAAAAAAGTTTTATAGATATTTTAAATGTTTTGTAAAATCCAAAAAATTGAATTTATATAGAAATTTTTTTTTTGTAAAGTCCAAAAAATCGAATTTATATAGAAAAATCGTTTTGTAAAATACAAAAATCGATTTTATATACAAAAATCGATTTTATAAATAGAAAAAAAAATTATACAAAAATTCTAAATCAATTCAACAAAACAAATCATTCAACCAAATCACAATTCTAAACCTATTATATAACCAAATCACAATCCAAACCAATCACCCTAAAAAAAATCTATCAAAACCACACAAAAACCTAACAAATAGAACCTAAGAGAGTGGGATAGGGTCCTTACATGATTTGTGTAAGAGAAGAGGGAGATCGCCGGAGATATCGTCGGATTTCAGGGGGAAATCGCCGGAGAGAAGAGAGGATTTGCGCAGAGGAAGAAGAAAGAAATGGGGAAGAAGAAGTGGCTCGTGGTTATAAAACCTAGGGTCCGACGGATATTATCCGTCGGAATTCCATCGGAATTCTAATTTCAATTTTCGCGAAATATTTGCCCGGTAAAATGAAAATATTCCGAGGAAATTCCGACGGATAGTAAAATATCCGTCGGAATTTCCTCAGAATATTCCGAGGAAATACAGAGGAACTAGTGTTTGGGGTTTCAAAACATCAATTTTTTTTGCCGTATTTCATTTCTTATACAATTGTAATGCATACCATTGAGGATTCTTTGTATAGATGAGCATAAACCATGAAATAAAAAATTTCAAAACTAATTGAAAGTATTCCCTTTACCGTTCATTAAAAGGTATAAGTGTTTGTCTTATGTTGCGAGATTTCGTTCATACAATCGGAAAAGTGTTAATTATACGGTAAGGAACAAATTTTTGTCTTCATAATGAACGTAAGACACTTAATAAGGGTTATATAGGTGTTATTCAAAAGGCAAAACATTGTTTTCAGTTTAAAAACCCTATTTCCTCGGAATTTCCTCGGATTATTCCGAGGGAACTCCGAGGAAACTCTCTTCTTCCTCAGAATTTCCTCGGAATATTCCGAGGAAATTCCGAGGAACTAGTGTTTGGGGTTTCAAAACGTAATTTTTTTTAAATAAACGCATCGATCGATGCGTTTTTGAACAAAAACAAATCGATCGATTACAAAGATGGACCGGGCCGTAAGATTGTGATCGATCGATGAGAGAATCCCATCGATCGATCGAGAATCTCAATTGTTCCTCGGAATGTCCTCGGAAAATCTTGTATGTTTTTTTAAAAACGCATCGATCGATGCGTTATAGAACAAAAACGCATTGATCGATTACAAAGATGGACCGGGCCGTAAGATTGTGATCGATCGATGAGAGTATCCCATCGATCGATCGAGAATCTCAATTTTTCCTCGGAATGTCCTCGGAAAATCTTGTATGTTTTTTTAAAAACGCATCGATCGATGCATTTCTGAACAAAAACAAATCGATCGATTACAAAGATGGACCGGGCCGTAAAATTGTGATCGATCGATGCGTTATAGAACAAAAACGCATCGATCGATGCGTGTTCGGAAAACAGAATTATAAGGCAAAACCCGACCTTTTCTGGATCTAAACCTTAGAGCTCTCATCCCCTCCGATTTCTCCTATAATTCGCCCCCCCTTTCTCTCTCTATAATCATCCGATTTGAACAATTTTGGGCTCCATTCCACTTGATTTTTCGAGCTCTACCTGATTCCTACACTCGTCTTCACCCTAAGACAGGTATACTCCGCGAATCTCCACATTCTGAAATCGTGTTCTTGAGCAATTTTTTGGGTTTTGTGAATTTCTTATTTCCGTGTTGATTCCTTGATCAAATATGCATGAAACAGATGTTTAAACATGGAATAGAACACAATTGTCTGTGATCAACGAGTTTGGAACAGGATTTGAGATGATTTAGGGATTGAGAATTTTTTTCAATTAGGTTTTTTTTTATCACAACTCGATTTCGCTTTTCATTTTCATGTTGCTTTGAGTTCTTAATTGATTATAACCATGTTGAGAGCAATGATTCTATTTTGTAGAGAATGAAGCGCACGAAAATGTCAGCAAAGAAGAACACACAAGAAGAGAGTTCGTCTCAGCGAGAGAAGCAAAGGCCAAAGAAGTGGGATAAGTCTGATACCACCCACTACAACAACATGAAAAAGGTAGCCGTTCCGGCTACCCAACTAGCATGTCCTGAGACGATGACAATATTGGGAATCCAAGCAGACATTGAAGGACTGTTCCAGAACATGGGTCTAGGCTAACTATGCAACCTCAACGAACCCACTTATCCGGAGTTGGTACGCCAGTTCATAGCATCCGCATACGTCACCCGTCCCGATGATAGCCATCAGGAAGGTTTTCTGGCATTCGTAGTGCAGAAAGTATACTATGAGGTATCTTTCACAGACCTCAGCAGACTATTTGGATTGAGTGCAGGGGAGAGGACATCTGGTCTTTATTGGACTTCAGAGCTGTTGAACTTCTGGGAAACAATTGGTACAGGGGTTTATAGATCTTCTCAGGCAAAGGAGTCACTTATCCGGAGCCCAGTACTGAGATATGCCACACGCCTCATTGGCTCATTGCTATACGGGACAACCACAGCCGCATCAGTCACGCAATGGGAGTTGTGCCTCCTGTACCAAGGTGTGAGGCATTTGCTACCGGCATTTGGAAACTCTACATTCCCACCTGCTACTGCCTTCAATATGGGAGCGGTGCTGGCCGCAAACTTAGCAGGATACAAGGGGAAAGTAACCAAAAAAAAGAGCAATGCATGTGGATTTGGTGCAGTGATTACTCGGATCCTTAGACATGTGGGTGTAGACTGCAAGAACCAGCAGGTAGCACTGGACAGATCGAACAACATTGCTTGGAACTACCTGGATGTCATTTCTCTAGTAAGTAAGGAGTTCATAGCTGGTCCCCACTCGAGGATCCATCGGGATGGTCCTTACGTCTACGTATTCCAGGACCGAGCGAAGAAAACACTCTACTGCCACCTACCTCAGATCGGTCTCACTTCTCTACTTTCAGAGGCTGCAGTTGAGTTCCTACCCCCTGCTACCGCACTAGTAGACAAGCCATCCTTCTTCACGCCAAAATATCAGACCAAAGGCAAGGGCGTGGTTGATGAAGAAGGAGAAGATGAGGCTGCACAAGCCATTCCAGATGATTCACAACCCCATCAGCTACTCCCATCAGACTCCAGCCAGTACAAGCTGCAAGAGCTTCCACCGAACGCCACTTCGCGCCAGCAACAACATTGGAGAGATCAGAGCATAAAGACAAACAACGACATGCTACACAAGATCTGGGCTGCCATTTCACGTATCAGGCCGTGTCGTTGCCAAAAGGATGATGTAGTTCATCGGGACAACTCTCCATCCACCTCTGGTTCGGGTTCGAGTGGTACACACAGGGTAAGAAAGAGGTCCAAGAGACCCAACGATGCAGGAACATCTGGAGCAGGAGACGAGGAGTAGGAGCTATCACCGGCTATTTTATTTTCTTTTCTATTCTAACGTTTTATGGTCTTATTTTCTGTTAATTTTGAACTGAGTTTTTTTTTGGGTTTCTTAATTATGAGTTCGTATTTCTTTTACATGGTTTCTTCGTTTTATTTGGTTGTGTTCTGAGTAGTTTTTAATTCGTATTCAGCTTTGCCTTGCTAGATAAACCAAATAACTATTATCCGAGGAAAGAGGTTATATCAAGTGTTCCTCGGAATTTCCTCGGTATTTCTTTAAAAATAAAAATAAATAAGTTCAATGGTAGTCTGTTTCCGAGTCATCATCACCAGATGAATCTGAATCTGGATCTTCGTGAAACTCTCCAATCACTGGTTCATCCTCTACGTGAACGACGGCTTCCTCTCCAAAGTCGGTTAAATCGACTACAAGGCCAACTCCAGCTAAATCTTCTGCTGCACTTAAGTTGCCGGATGTGCTTGGTTGTAGTGGGTCTTCCAGCTCAGAACTTCCCTGAACTCGGCCTCTCGGGTTGAGTCTTGTAACAGTAACCCATGGATCATCTCTGTTCCTTACCCGGGGGTACTTGATATAACAAACCTGTAACATTTAGAAAAATTATAAATTAATACACATGATGATGAATCATTCTGAATAATTAACATTTAATTACCTGATCGGCCTGAGAAGCAAGAATGAAAGGATCATAATATTGCAGCTTTCGCCTCGAATTTACTGATGTAACACCAAATGCATCTGTTCTCACACCTCGATCTGGGGTGTTGTCGTGCCAATCACAATAGAAAACAGTACAGCGCAATCCAACCATGCCCAAATACTTAATTTCCAAAATCTCATGTATGTGTCCGTAGTATACATCATCTCCTGATGCAGAACAAACGCCAGCATCATAAGTCGTACTCGAACGTCTCCTCTTCTGAGTTGTGAATGCATATCCTCGAGTACAAAATCTCGGATATGACTTCACAACAAAGTTTGGTCCAACGACCATCTCACGTATCCAATCGTCAAATGTTTCACCTCTGGCCAAACCAGCAGACACCTATTAATAGCACATATATATATATTATATCAATAAATGTGAATTAGTATAAATATGTGATAAAATATATTTTAATTTGTTTAAAGCACTCACATAAGTAAACATCCATCCACTAAATTCTCTCTGCTTCATTTCTTCTAGTTCGTCCTCTGTGGCGTATCTATACTCGAACCGCTTTTCTGCCATGAAAATCCTGTATATGATGACAATAATGTAATTAATTAAGATTTAAATTTCAACTTGTTAAAATAATAATTTGTAAGCTCATTTATTTACCTCTCATATTGAAGAACGTCTTCGCAGTTGGTGAGCAAATATGTTTGCAAATGACTGCGCTCCTGCTCAGTAAGTCGACGGTCCTTTGGTTTTCCGCTAAGTCGTCCAACATCTGTGAAAATGTCTGGAACCGTAACATGATATGCTGCCCGTTCGCCTCTATCATCATGCCGAGCAGGTCTTCTGTTTTTGGTCTGAACTTCTGCTGGAAAGTAGTACTCGGCAAAGTTTGAAGTTTCTTCATTGATCATCTGTGCGACTATAGAACCTTCCACCCTACTTAAATTTTTCACCATCTTCTTCAAATGGAACATATACCGCTCATACAGATACATCCATCTATACTGCACAGGACCACCAAGTTCCAATTCTCTTGCCAGGTGAATAACAAGATGCTCCATAACATCAAAAAATGAGGGAGGAAATATCTTCTCAAGGTTGCACTGAATCACGGCTATGTTAGTCTTCAAATTTTCAATACCTTCAAGAGTCACTGATCTCGTGCATAAATCGCGGAAGAAACCACTTATCCCTGCAATTGCTTCATGAACATTTCGTGGTAATAGTTCCTTGAAGGCGAACGGAAGGAGGCGCTGCATCATTACATGGCAATCGTGGCTTTTCAAGCCAGTAAACTTTCCTTCCTTTCTGTCGATACAGTTACGCAAATTTGATGCGTAACCGTCTGGAAATTCCACATCGTTTGAAATCCAATCAAAGAACGCATCTTTTCCCGCTGCATCAAGTCGGTATATGGGAAAAGGAGCCCTACCATTTTCATCAACATGAAGTTCTGAACGAGCACATATATCGACTAAATCCAGTCTTGACTTCAAATTATCCTTTGTTTTACCTTGAACATTAAGGATCGTGTTCATGAGATTGTCAAAAAAGTTCTTCTCAATATGCATGACATCTAAATTATGCTTTAGCAGATGATCCTCCCAGTATGGCAGATCCCAGGAAATACTTTTTTTGTGCCAGTTATGTAGTTCTCCAACAGCATCTACCGGAAAACGCTCATGTCCACCGACTTCTGGCGTCCTTTCTGCACCAAAATCTCTTAGTTGTATCTTCAAATCTTTCCCAAAAATTTCCGGAGGTGGACTGTCAAACACCCTCTTGTTCTTCGTAAACAAATTCCTACTCCTACGATATGGATGATCAGGTGGTAGGAATCTCCTGTGACAGTCAAACCAACACGTTTTCCTTCCGTGTTTTAGTTGGAAAGCATCAGTGTTATCTTGACAATATGGACATGATAGCCTTCCATGCGTTGTCCATCCAGACAACATACCATATGCTGGAAAATCACTTATTGTCCACATTAGTACTGCCCGCATTTGAAAGTTTTCTTTACACGAAACATCGTATGTTTCAGCACCTTGAGCCCATAGTTGTTGCAACTCATATATTAGTGGCTGAAGAAACACATCAAGTGATCTCTTAGGATGCTCTGGTCCGGGAACGAGAATCGAGAGAAACAAAAACTCTCGTCGCAAGCACAAGTTTGGGGGAGGTTGTATGGTGTAAGAATGACGGGCCATAGAGAATATTGTCTTCCACTCTTGCCAAACGGACTAAAACCATCAGTACATAATCCAAGGTAGACATTTCTTCTCTCATACGCAAAGTCGGGATACTTTGATTGGAAATGCTTCCACGCTTTTGCATCTGAAGGATGTCTGATCTCACCATCTGTTGAGTGCTCCGCATGCCATCTCATTGGTTGCGCTGTGCGTTCAGACAGATACAACCTCTGCAACCTTTCCGTCAAAGGTAAATACCACATCCTTTTATATGGCACTGGAACTCTTCCACTCGTATCTTTATAACGAGGCTTTCCACAAAATTTGCATGTAACCCGCTGTTCATCCGCCCTCCAATAAATCATGCAGTTGTCGCTGCATACATCTATTACCTGATACGATAAACCAAGACCAGCTACGAGTTTCTGAACCTCGTAGTATGAACCAGGAGCTACATTATCCTCGGGTAGAATACCTTTTACAAAATCAGCAATCGCATCCACACAGTCTTCAGCCAAATTATAATCTGTTTTAATGCCCATCAATCTTGTAGCAGATGATAAAGCTGAATGACCATCTCTGCAACCTTCGTACAATGGTTGCTTTCCAGCATCCAACATATCATAAAATCTCCTAGCTTCTGCATTGGGTAAATCTTCCCCTCTAAAATGATCATTTACCATCTGCTCAGTACCTACACCATAATCTACATCCGTTCTAATTGGTTCTTCTAATCTAACCGCTGGCTGAGGTTCGCTAGTACTACCATGTTCATAATCAGTTTCCCCATGATGATACCAAATTTTGTAACTTCGTGTAAACCCACTCAAATATAGATGAGTCCAAACATCCCACTCTTTAATAACCTTTCTATTTTTACAATTAGAGCAAGGACATCTTAACTTACCTGTTTTTGCTTCCGGTTGTCGGTGAACTAACCCCATGAATTCGGTTATACCTCGTTGGTATTCTTCCGTAAGCAATCTCGTGTTCGGATCCAAATGAGGTCGATCGATCCAAGAACGAAAATAATTTGAAGAAGACATATTTTTTATGAATCAAATTCGTGTGTAAATAGAGTAAGAGGGAGGATGAAGATATGGAGTGAATGAAGAGGAAGAGGAGTGCTTGTATATATAGATTAAATCCTGCCGACATACCGAGGAAATTCCGACGGAATTCCGACGGAAAAGGCTAGTTCGTCGGAATTTCCTCGGAATTTTGTAAAATCCCCCAACGGCTCTCCAACGGCTATAATATTTCCTCGGAATTCATCGGTTTTTTCCAAGGAACACATTGTTCCTCGGAATTTCCTCGGAATATTCCGACAGACTGAGGTTTCCTCGGAATTCCGTCGGTATATTCCGAGGAAATTCCGAGGAACCCCAATTTTGTGTTTCCTCGGAATTTCCTCGGAAATTCCTTGGTATATTCCGAGGATTTCATTTTCTGTCGGAATGTCCGTCAGAATACCGCTGTTTTCTTGTAGTGACAAGAAGCTACAGCTAAAGCAAACCTGTTTGTGAAGGCAGATACACTTGACAAGATCTGAAACTTTCTTCCTGTATGCGTCTGGTTCAAGGTGTCTCTCATGTTATATATGGTTGAAGAGAGCAAGCTTGTGTTGATCTTTAGCTTCTTCCGTGCTCTCTTCTTTAGCTTCTTCCGTGCTCTCTGCATTATTTGTGGTGTGAAACTTTCTATTATCTTGTGTTTGCAAGCAGAGAAAGTGTGCTTTGATGTGTTTCTCTCTCTTATGAGCACTATGGTTGGATTATGTTTACTCCTTGGGGTCTGTATCATATCACGTTTGTATCTTTAGCTATGTGAAACTTGTTTTCTTAAAAGCTTACGCTTTGTCCTTCAGTGGAGGTACTAGGCCAGGCTCTGATTCATTTTCATTTATCTCTTTGAAGTCATGAACTTTAACATCCGGACTCACTAGCTACTTTGTCCTGGTTCTGATTACCAATGTTTAATATAGGAAAGAACTAGTCTTCTCCAATAATATGTAGGAGTACATTATCCACTTTCACAACTTCTTAAAGATTATAAGTCGATTAATGAGAGAAAATATATTGTAACTTGTGTATAGAGCTTTTGGGAACTATGAAAATGAACAAACCAAAGTATTTAAGAAGGGGTATTGAATCTCAAATTTGAAGTGATTTAATTTTAGTGAGTTTTTAGATGATTTTAGGTGAATATTAGAATTTGATTTGATTTTTGTTAAAGAATTTTAGGGTGGTTTTGAAATTATTTGAGGAGTTTCAGTAAAATTTTAAAAAATAAAAATTGAAATTTATATGTGATTTGGTAGGTATTTTCTATAAATCTTTCCGAGTTTTCATAATCTGAAATTTCCAGCACATCTTCATCCTCGTGTGTCGCCGTCTGATTTTCCTAAACCCTTTCCATGTATTCTCTCAAAGAGCTTCATGATGATATATGTGTAAAACGCCGGAAAACCGGACTGACATAAACGATAAAATAAAATGATGTTAAAGAAATAGACGAATGTAAAAGACGAATACAAGAACGATAAGAAATCATATTCGCAAGAAGACATGGAGTCGAGAGATGATCTCTTTCCTTAACTAAAAATATTTGCTCCGTTAGTGAGACAGGAATGTACGAATATGGAGTCACAGGATACAACCATGGCAGACGAATCACGCCTCACTCGTGATCGCCTATCAAACTATAAACTCTACGAAACACTCTCGCATTATTTACTTACGCTAAGAGATTTTCTCTGTTGGTTTTCGATGTAAAACGTAGTGAAAATGAAGGAGGAGGGTCAATATTTAAAGAGACGGAGAAGACCCATTTCCCGCAACAGTTGCTGCAGGTGGGCGAAAATCTCGCGGAGATCGAGGGAAGTTGAGTTGCGAAACTCTTTCCGCAAGACTCTCTCTTTTCTCTTTTTTATTTTCTAGACAAACTACTTGTCGTTTTAGATAAAAAAAAAATTGAATGGCACAACGTTGAGCTTAACTTGGTCCAAAAAGAATATTTTTATTGGGCCGGAGGCCCTCCACCAAGACCCAAGACCCAAGACCCAAGCCCAAGTCACGCCGAGCCGGCCGGATGGCGGCGGCGGCGCGTGCGTGGGGAGCCATCCTCTCCTCTGCAGCCGTTTAACACCTCATAGCACAAGACCATATTTAATTCCCCTTTCCTCATGACTAATATTGGGCTTTATGATATAAGCCTTAAGTCATTTATCTTTCACCTTAATAATCAAAGCCATTGGGCTTTTATTGTTCCAACAATCCCCCACATGAATAGAAATGACTCTTCTAAACATATGCAGACTACATGCAGACTCGATAGACTCTAAAAACTATACTTATTCTAATCCTGACTAGAGTAGACAGACTTATCGAGAGTGTTTGCGAAAAATTCATTGTGTTTGAGTTGGTGGCATTTTTAAGCCTTGAACCACTTATAGTTAATATCTGTCGGGTTTACTTTACCAGAAGGTGAACATGATGTCTTGAACCAGCCGGTGTTTTGTGTAGACCGAGACAACATGCATAACGCAGCTTCATTTTCTCGTAGAACTTAGTTATCTATTGTGTTCATTGTGGCCATGAACTATTCCTGGTTTTCATGAGTGAGCTTAGAGAATATAGCCTTGCATTCATTCTCCTAGAAACGGCCCCATTTCACACTCATTAGTTGATTGACCATGAAAAGTATTGAGTAATACTCCGCTTTAGAAGCTATGGAATCATTAAAAGCTTATGCTTATCTTTCTCACATTCTTTACCACTTTTATCATCTTAGGAGCTGGGAAGAGACTACTTTGTCTCAAGTGCTTTGGTTAGATTCTGTTTGATTTTGTTTTCCCTTTGAACTTACGTCTTGGGATCTCCAGTCATGATAGGTAGGGTTGCAGTCAAGCATCCTCATTCGTTATAGGCTTTAAACCCATTCCTTTTGATTATTTAGCAACAACATCTCGTGACAAAACTGTTGTAAATGGATCCGCTAGGTTGTCAGCCGATTTGATGTAGTCTATTGTGATTACACCAGTTGAGATAAGTTGTCTAATGATTTTATGTCGTCTTCTGATGTGACGAGATTTACCATTGTAGAGATTACTCTGAGCCCGAGCTATAGCTGATTGACTATCACAATGTATGCGTATAGCTGGCACAGGTTTCTCCCACATAGGAATATCTTCCAAATTTTTTTTAAGCCATTCAGCTTCTTCTGCTGCTTTGTCTAAGGCTATGAACTCAGATTCCATGGTTGATCTGGCTAACACTGTTTGTTTGGTAGATTTTCATGATATTGCTGCTCCTCCTAGTGTAAAGACATATCCACTCATGGATTTTGAGTTTTTAGAATCTGATATCCAGTTAGCATCATTGTATCCTTCTAAAACTGTTGGTTCTTTACCATAGTGAAGCCCAAAATCTTTGGTGTAACGCAAGTAATTGAGTACCCTTGTTATAGCTTTTCAGTGTGTATGACCTGGATTACTTGTATATCGACTAATTACGTTTACTGCATGCGCTAGATCGGGTCTAGTACATGAGACTTCCAATCACACGTGCATACTCGTTTTGTGAAACCGCTTCACCTGAATTCTTTGTCAAGTGCATTTGGGGATCTAACGGAGTTTTTGCCGTATTCTTAGAGTAATTTTTAAATCTCTCTAATATTGTTTGAGCATAATGAGATTGAGTTAAGATAATTTCGTTTGAATTTCTTGTGACTTTAACCCCGAGAATTACATCTACTAATCCCAAGTCTTTCATCTCAAATGTCCCTTTAAGCATGTTCTTTGTTTGATTGATAATGTCTTTATTGCTTCCAATAATGAGCATATCATCTACATATAGACATAGCAAAACATACGCATTTTTGGTAGTTTTGTAGTATATGCATTTGCACATTCATTTATTTTGAAACCATTTGACATCATTGTATTGTCAAATTTTTCGTGCCATTGTTTAGGAGCTTGTTTAAGCCCATAAAGTGACTTTACAAGTCAGCATACTTTGTCTTCCTGTCCGGGAACGAAAAAACCTTCAGGTTGTTTCATGTAAATTTCCTCTTCTAAATCACCATTTAGAAAAGCGGTTTTTACATCCATTTGATGGATTTCTTGGTCTCTTAAGGCTGCAATTGCTATCATCAGTCTTATTGATGTTATTCTCGTTACTGGAGAATATGTATCAAAATAGTCAAAGCCTTCCTTTTGTCAGAATCCTTGAACTACAAGCCTAGATTTGTATTTTCCACCAGGTTTTCGTGTCATTATCCATTTATTTCCTAATGCTTTGCAGCCAGGTGGTAAATCTATTATGTACCATTTATAATTTTGCATGATAGAATCAAATTCACTCCTGACAGCTTCGTTCCAAAACGGAGCTTCTGGTGAAGCCATGGCTTCTGCCAAAGTTTTTGGAACATTTTCTACTAAAAATGTCATTAGGAAGTCTTCACCAAAAGATTTTTCTTTGCGAGCTCTTTTGCTTCTTCGAGGTTCATCTTTTTCTTCATTTTCTGAAATATCATTTATAGAAATCTCGACGTTTGTCTCAGTTTCTGAGTTCTTGTCATTGTCTCTTTCTTCTCGAGTTTGTTTTGAACATTATTTTTCCTTATATGGAAAAATATTTTCAAAGAAAGATGCATTTCTTGATTCCATGACTGTATTTTCATGAATGTATGATATTGCAAATTTATGAACCAGAAATCGATAAGCATTACTGTTATGTACATATCCGATGAAGATGCAATCCACTGTCTTAGGTCCAATAGTGACCTTTTTGGCTGGTGGTACCGCAACTTTTGCCAAGCACCCCCATACTTTGAGGTATTTATATGAAGGTAAATTACCTTTCCATAATTCATATGGAGTTTTGTCAATTACTTTGTGTGGAATTTTGTTGAGGATATAATTAGTGGTAAGCAACGCTTCCCCCCACATGTTCTGGGGTAACTCAGATTCCTGCAACATTGCATTCATCATCTCTTTTAGAGTTCGATTCTTGCGTTCAGCAACTCCATTAGATTCTGGTGAGTAAGGAGCTGTAGTTTGATGGATTATTCCATGTTCTTTACAGAATGCATTGAATGGACCATCATACTCGCCTCCTCTGTCGCTTCTAACTACTTTAATAGTTGTTTTAAGCTGATTTTCGACCTCGAGTTTAAATTCTTTAAATTTTTCTAAGGTTTCGTCTTTGCTATGTAATAAATATACATAACAATATTTTGTGCAGTCATCTATGAAGGTCACAAAGTACTTTTTCCCACCTCTACTTTGTATGTATTTTAAATCACATAAATCGGTGTGAATTAAATGTAGAAGTTTATTAGTTCTTTCAACACGAGGTGATGGTGTTTTTGTGAGCTTAGCCTGTACGCATACTTCACATTTTTGTTTACTTGTTTTGCATTTAGGAATTAGATTTAAATTCATTAATCTTTGTATAGATTTGTAGTTTACATGGCCTAATCTTTCATGCCATATATTAAAAGACTCAACCAAATCAGCAACTGGCTCTTTCTTATTCATTGAAACTTTTGGAGCTACAACTTTCGGAGGGACTGTCATTACATTCAACTTGACCAGTCCACCCTTAACATACCCCTTTCCCAAATACATCCCATTCTTCCTAATCACGAGCTTGTCCGCCTCAAAACTTGTAGCGAATCCATTCTTGCTGAGCAAGGTTCCCGAGACCAGGTTCTTCCTCAAGTCAGGCACATGCTTCACATTCGTCAGAGTGACCTCACGTCCAGATATCATCTTCAAAATCACATTGCCGCGTCCTTCAATCCGGGAGATTGCAGTATTCCCCATCCTGAGCTTCTTCTGAGTCTCGCTTTTCTGATAGGTGCTGAACATTGCCCTATCGGTGCAAATGTGGGTGGTTGCACCAGTGTCATACCACCATTCCTTGGGGTTGTTGCTTTCAACCATGTTGGCTTCAGTCACCACAGCAACGAGATCCTCCTCAGTGAGATTTGCCTGAGCCTTCTCATCCTTGATCTTTTTGCGACACTCAATAGTCTTGTTCCCCACTTTGTGGCAGTAGTGACACTTCCCCTTGAACTTCTCCACATTCGCATTCGCATTGATTTCAATGCCTTTGTTCTTGAAGTTTTTTCCAGAAGCCTTCACGGCTGCAGCAATTTTGGAAGGCTTGGCAGGAGAATGGTTGTGTGCCTTTCCTTTGCCTTTGTGCTCAGCCATGTTGACACTGTGCTCCTTAGTAGTGAACTTGTCAGCAGTTCGGTTTCTGGATTCCATCTGAAGCCTCATGATGAGCTCCTCGAGCCCCATCTTCTTCTTCTTGTGCTTCAAGTAGTTCTTGAAATCTGCATAGCTTGGAGGAAGCTTTTCAATGAAGCTGAGAGTTGTGAATGTCTCGCAGATGGACATTCCTTCAGCAGCGATTTCATGGCAAATGAGCTGAAGTGCTTCCACCTGATCCATGATGGGTTTTGAATCCACCATTTTGAAGTCGTGGAATTTTGAGACCACATACTTCTGGCAGCCAGTGTCCTCACCTCTGTACTTCTTTTCCAGTGATCTCCATAGCTCTTTCGCCGTGGGGATCTCACAGTAGACACGGTACAATGGGTCAATGAGACGACCCAAAATGTAACCTTTGCAGATGAAGTCGGAATGCACCCATATGTCAACAGTTGCAAGACTGTGAACATCATCAATCCCGTAAGGAATAAGGGGCTTGTCCTCCTGGATGAACTTGTCCAGCTTCATCGTTGTCAGGAAGAACATCATCTTCTTCTGCCACGTTTTGAAGCATTTGCCATCAAACTTGTCTGGCATCAGTCCTTGAGTGAATACACTAGGGACAGCAAGAGGAGTTTGAACTGCCACCGGACCACTTGCAGTTGCTGAAACTGATCCCGTCTGATAAAGACCAGCACCGAATAGACTCTGGCGAGTGGTTTCATCAGCAGCATTTCCCGCAGGGAGGATAATGCTTGTTGTTGCTGCAGCGGTTGACGCTGTGATGTTTCCAAAGGTTGTCACAGTTGCATCAGTGGCTGCAACGTTGAGTGGAGTTGTTGTGACATCAATGGGGGTGTTGTTATCGTTCGTCATTTTTCTGTAGAGAAAACATGAAGACGGATTAGTACTCCAATCAACAAATAACATATTATTTTTAAGAAAAAAATAATAGTCTAAAATCGATTTTCATTTTTGGTGTTTGAACCAAATCATATCGATATAAGTCTCGAGAAAAACGTTTTGCAAACTCGCTTAAAAGCGTTCGCAGAAATCGTTTTGTATAGACTTAGAATGTTTCACAAACTCGCTTAAGAAAGCGGTTATAGAAACGATTTATGTAAATAACATTTTGATAATGTATCAAAAACGTTTCGCGATAGTGCTAGAAAACAATCCGCAAAGCGGTATGAAACAAATAAAAAACGTTTCGCGGAAGGGCTATAAAGCAAATCGCAAACTCGTTTTCAAAAGAACATAGAAACGTTTCGCGGAAGTGCTAGAAAGCAAATCGCAAATTCGGTTATAAGATAAGAACAAACGTTTCGCGGAAGTGCTAGAAAGCAAATCGCAAACATGGTTCCAAAACCCGTTTTTATTAATCATTTTTTCAACCCGATTAGAGCTTTAAACGTAAAGCGATTTTGAGTTAAGATTGTAAAACGCCGGAAAACTGGACTGACATAAACGATAAAATAAAAGCGATGTTAAGGAAATTGACGAATGTAAAAGACGTATACAAGAACGATAAGAAATCGTATTCGCAAAAAGGCATGGAGTCGAGAGATGATCTTTTTCCTTAACTCAAAATATTCTCTCCGTTAGTGAGACGGGACTGTACGAATATAGAATCCCAGGACACAACCATGGCAGACGAATCACGCCTCACTCGTGATCGCCCTATCGAACTATAAACTCTACGAAACACTCTCGCATTATTTACTTACGCTAAGGGATTTTCTCTGTTGGTTTTCGATGTAAAACGTAGTGAAAATGAAGAAAGAGGAGAGTCGATATTTAAAGAGACGGAGATGACCCACTTCCCGCAACAGTTGCTGCACGTGGGCGAAAATCTCGCGGAGATCGAAGGAAGTTGAGTTGCGAAACTCTTTCCGCAAGAATCTCTCTTTTCTTGTTTAAAAATTTCGAGAAGATAAAATGCATGACGTTTTTATTTTCTAAACAAACTACTTATCGTTTTAGATTAAAAAATCATGTTATTTTTTCTTGTATTGAATGACACAACGTTGAGCTTAACTTGGTCCAAAATAAATATTTTTATTAGACCACAGGCCCTCCACCAAGACCCAAACCCACGCCGAGCCAACCGGACTGCAGCGCCGCGCGCGTGAGAAGCCATTCTCTCGTCTGCAGCCGTTTAACACCTCATAGCACAAGACCATATTTAAACTGCTTTATGTTTCTTGTGTTCTCCGATGTGGGACAATTTCCCTTTCCTCGTGACTAATATTGGACTTTATGATATAAGCCTTAAGTCATTTATTTTTCACCTTAATAATCAAAGCCATTGGGCTTTTATTGTTCCAACAATACGTTCAAGAGCAATAATAGGACAATGAATATGAAATTGTTAATAAGAGAAGATTTTTAATATATATTACAAAAGTAAGACTTTGATTTGGTTTTCTGGGTTTGGTTCTTGTGAGACTATGAGAATGGAGATTTCAGGGAGTTCAAGTAAGATGTTAAATAAATATAGGTTCCATGATAATGTCGGTTGTGGCAATAAGATGACTGAAAACAATGTTTGCAATCAGACATGGGATGGATTTTCAGAGGAGTTCTTGACGGATTATAGTGATCAAGGGAAAGCTAGTAAAAATGTTGAGACAAGTCATAATAACTGGCTAGTTTATGAGGATCTGAATCGAGTCCCGGGTATCAAGAGAGTTGATTCCGCCATCTCAGATGTTGCTGACTCGCCTTGGATGTACCAAACAGCATTAAATGTTTCCTTGCCTAAAAAACTGAAGCTTATTTGCAGTTTTGTGGGGAACGATCTTACCGCGGTCTAGTGATGGGAAGCTTAGATACATTGGAGGAGAGACTCGGATAATCTCAACGTATAAACAGTTGGTTTGAATGAGTTGATGCAAAAGAAATTTGCTATAGGGAACCATCCTCATACAATCACGTACCAATTATAAGGAGAAAATCTTGATGCTCACTAATCTCTGTTCGTGCAGTTTCTAAATATGAGAGTATCAAGAAGCTGAAGAGATAGCTGGTTCCAAGAGGACACGAGTGTTTCTTGTGTCTTTATCTGAGACAAGAACATAAACCAAAACATGCATCATACGGTATTGAACATTATCAATATGTTTCAGCTCTTAGTGGCTTTGTAGATGTGAGTCATCAAAAGAGTTCAAGTGGAAAAGTCAAGCAACAACACAATTTGGAACTGCTTCAGACTATTGCCTACCTTAAGTCATCCAGACTCTCGTACCTCTGTTCATTATAGCTACAGAAAGAGGTAATCTGAATGCAGTGAAGAGTTTGTGCTACAAGACTTTTACATACAGCACAAAGACAGGTTTCCTCCGGTAACGGAAGTCGTCTACGTCGGTTTCTTTAATGTTTTTTCCTCCAAGCAAGAAGACATGTCTCTCAGTTCTTGTTTCAAGGTTACGATACTATTTTTTGTAGCATGTTTTATTTAACTTTTATTTATTTACTAGGGTCGGCCCGCCCTACGGGCGGGAAGTTAGAAAAAAAACTATTTATATGAATTTAAAATAAATAAAATTAAATAAGCTATATGTTAATAAGACTAATTACTATATATATCTTCTAACTTAATCACTATCTATGGTGGTGATTGGTATCCACGGCTTCTTGCTACCGTGATTTTAACCATCAATTATGATTCAAGAAAATCGTTCAAAGTTACAGTCTTGAAGTTAAAAATATGAAATAAATTGGTATTGGAAGTCAATTTGTCTATAGAATTTTTAGTACTTTGAGTTATTGATATAAATCTAGAGCAATAAAATCTACATCTCACAAAGACTTACATCATATAGTATAAAGCAAAAACATAAAAGCCACTGCCAATCAAACCTTATATATGGCTTTAATTTTAGAAAGTAAAGCTACATCACTTATGTTTACCTTGGAGAAAATTAAAACACTTTAATCTGAGTGGAGAAGACAATTAAAAAAAAGGAACACACTTTCCCTCCCCCATGAAACAATGGAGATCGAAGAAGATCAATCTCCATGACCATTGACCCTTTAGTTTATTCCCTTATATCTCTGCATCCATGTATATTCATCTGTGTGCTAAACATATGTAAATGTGTAAGGAAAGTTTCTGTTTTGACTTTTTAATGGGAAACTTAATCTGACCGTGTCGGGTGATCTGTTTCTCTATCTCCTGTCTGTAATATAAGTCATGTTTTTTGATTAGATACAATGCAAGTTTGGTAATTTTCTATATCTTAGTGATGATAATTGTTGCAGAGGAGTTGTATGATGACATCTTGAAATTAGTTTACTGTATCGGTAGAATGATGTTAAAAGATAACGTTAATATTTGGAATTCTTGTACGCTTGTTGGTTTTGCGCTGCCCCTGTGACCTCTGGTGTGGATGTCATTGCGTTTTTAACTTTTGTCCGTGTGAATGGTGCAAAATGTGTGATGGTGTCAGGCTTTTCCCGTTTGTTTGGAGAATCAATTTTTTGATGTAACCATTTAACCAAATGGCCTGTTTAATGCTTTTGATAATAATATATTATTTTTTATAAAAAAATATCATCGGTCATATATTGATAATAACGAATGCTAATATGGTATTTAGCAAAAAAAAAAAAAGAAGCTAATATGGTATTTCAAGACTGAAGAGTACATCGATGAAAGAAAATCACACCAAACGTTGATATTTCAACTATTTCCTTAATCAAAAGTCTAGCTTCTTATGCTGGAAGCCCACAAACAACTGGAATTGGATGCAGAGTAGCGAAGACGTCAAACTGTAGATAAAACATAAGACCAAGGGTCAAACCTATCTTGAAGAAAAGATAAGCATGGATATAACATTGACAGCGCTTAACTTCAAGCTATCTAGATGATCACGTGATGTAAAGTGATTCAAGTACTATTATCTCACCTCGTCATCTTCTCTCCTAAGCTTCCCCGTCAATTCAGAATATAGATGCTGCACTCTTGCAAGCTTCCTCACAGCTTTTTGGGGCTTAACAACTACCTTGAAAGAATATGATAGTAGAACATGTGTCAATACACTTGTTAAAGAGTCAAAATTCAAACTAACCGTAGACAAAATGTTTGAAATATGCAGATCAATAAGACTGAAATTTCCTCTTATATTCTCTTGTACAGTAGAGAACTCAAGGTCATCTTTGGGGCTGCAGCAGTTTAGTAAGCCAAGTCAGTATGCATATCCGAAAATTTCAATGAAAAATGGATTATGTGATTGTTCAAGACAGTAAAATATAAAAACTTACCTGGTTAGCAAGTCACACTCTATCTCCATATCACACGCAGTTGAAGCGGCTCGAGGCCTAGTTGCAGCCAAAGTTTCACTGCAAACACCTAATTTTATTCCTTTTGAAAAGTCTCTCATGCTGTTTCACAAAGATGCATGTCAGACAAAGTGCACATATCTTTAACAACAATTTCTTCCAGATATGTAAATTAAACATAATGCATCAAGAGACTACTTACATACCATACTGTGTTCCCGATAAATTTTGTGTACCAGGTGGTTGCAGTCAGAATTGATAAGCATCATGCCCTTCACTCTGTCAAACAATAACTCAGAGTGCGATTCAAATCCTAACATTGCTTTATTCTAAAAAGTGAATTTAGTATCCTTAGACAAAAACACAAATGTAACTGTGCAAGCACAACCTGTTATGCAAACAAAAAACATCAGTTACGCTGGAAAACATAACAGTGCAAGAATAGATACAAACTTTGGTCACTAAACTACCTTGCTAAGAGATGAAATTTCGCTTAACCATCTCTAAAGCCTTCTCTACAGCAAGGTAATGCGCTCTTTTAGTGGGAACATGATTCTTGCTAAGAACAGATACTCCTAGAGACTCCCTTTGTAACCTCATCACAACAGAATAATCCTGACACAACAAAGTTCTCGTTAGTGTGAGGACCATACAGTAACCCAAAGCAGAATCTGTTATATGTTTACCTGATGCATAGTCTCCTGAAGTGCTTCAATAGCATTCTCTAGCTTCCAAGACAGTTCATTTCCCAAGCAAGAGTTGTAGCCAACATTGAGCTTCCACCAACTTCATTAAACTCAACTTGCATTTGCATCAGCCAATTTACAAAAAGCATATATATTAGTCAAACAAATCTCCTCCACCAGAAATCAGTTCAAAGACTAAAAATTTAAGGTACCTAAGCCACAACAAAATAAAATGAACCAAAGGGCTCCCATTCCACAGAGATCTTGCCGTTAGGATCAAACCCCATGCCACCATACACACAAATCAGAGGTGACTTAGTAGGCAGAAAATAACCACTCAACAAAAAGATCACTGAAAAGCGAAAATATCGTAAAGCTTGTTACTTTACCTTCGGATGGATCTCCAGACATGATGAGAGAAGGGATCAAAACCGAATCAATATGGAAGAGTCCGACAGCCTGAAGTTCTGATTACACTGAATCACTTCAAAACCGGTGATGGAATACACTGAAAGCCTGTAAGTTGAAAGCCGGTGGACATTCAAGGTGGCTGCCATCGGAAAAATTAATAATACTATGTACATGAGTTTATGAACAGAACAACCTTTGAACAGCAATGGTGACCGGCATAAGAGTCGCCTGAAAACGCAAATGAGAATCACCGTTATCAATAAACCAATCATACATGCTCTATGAAAATTATTATCGAACGGTCACGGGAAAAAAAAATCAACATCACTATTATAAAAATTCAAACCAGACTCACCTTTGAATCAAGCAAGAGCATATTGACAGAGATGAGCTCATCACTGCGCCTTATATACCTCGCCTCCCAAAAACGCAACCTAATGAAAGGCCATCTACAGACTTCAAATCGGAAAGAAAAACTTGAGAGCTAGCCATTACTCAGTAAATAAAGTGATTTTGTTGTTTCAATAGATTGAAAGACGATTAAATGGGAGCGTTAAAGACGATTTAAGACCATTAATTATCGAAGAACCGTTACAGAGGATGGATCGCACTTGCGCCGATCGAAGGGGAGCGGAGAACACGAAGGTGAGCGTAGAGGCTGATTAGGGTTTCACCAGGAGATTGTGGTCGTCGGGCCGCGTACGAACACAACATGAAGCCCAAATGTCAAGCCCGTAACAATTGATTCACGATTTAATGAAACGATGAGTTTCTGACGTGTCTCAACAGTAGCTTACGAATTGTTGCGCTGGCATCCTTGTTGGCACACTCAGGAGAGATTAAAAGTGTATTTTATATATAAAGATTTTCAAGTCTCTTCAGATACCAGCTATAGAGATGTTATTCTACTAGAACTGTTTTTAACTAAAATGTAATGTAAACTCTCCTAAAATCCTTCTCACAAAAGATTCTTCCTAACTATTGTCTATTGTTTAGAGTTGAATAACAGTAGATTTGAAATAGTTTTTTATAAATTTTTAATTGAATAACAGGGGATTGCAAGTGATTTCCAATAATTTTATACAAATTTCATGTTGAATAACACTTGATTTTGAAAGAGTTTTTAAAATCATTAGTTGAATAACATGAGATTTTAATAAAATCTCAAAGTCTCTTAAAATTCTTGTTTCAATACATGACAAGTTTGTTCAATAACAGTGGATTTTAGAAGATTTGTTAAAATGACAAGTTCAATAATACTGATTTTAAAGTGGTTTTTAAAATCCTCGTTTGAATAATAGTAGATTTGTCATTTTAATACAAATCATCTGAAACTCTTAATTGAAACAACCCCTTGGTATTTACATGTAGGGAAATTGCCAAAAAAAATACAATCAATGAAAAGTAAAACAAGAAGAGAAACATGATTCGTTTGTAGATTTTGCTCTCTCATGCATCACCAAAAAGGAAAATTTCCACCTATTTTAGAGCTAACCTTGCCAAATGTAGTTCCACGATACACTCTTTCTCCCATGATAAAGCTTTCTCAGTCAGTAATCTCTCCGGTAACATCATCTCCAAAACTCTCCTCCGTTGTTTTCTCGATCATCGATATCAAGTCACTGGCTTCTTCCAAACGCTTTGACGCATCTCGCACACGCCTCCACAAAGGTCCTAGACTACTCAGCTTGGGAACATTCTCACTAGGATTTGGACAATTTTCTGCAACAAGGAGGATGTTTGTAACGTCTTCTAAAGCTTTTTTGGCAGCAAAGAGATTCATGGCACACTCCTTTTTCCACATCAAAACTATGCCATAGTTAGTGAGTTCTCCATCTTCATCTTTTCTCGACAGATCAAGTGTTGTATTAATCTCAGTGGGATTTAGACTATACTGTGCAACAAAGAGGATGTTTTAATGTTTCCTAAAGCTTTTCTCGTAGAAAACAGTTTCATAGCACACTATTTTCTGCCACAAAAGTGTTCTACCATAGTTGGTAACTTCTCCATCATCTTCCCGAGATAGATCCTGTGTTGTTTACTCGATCATTTATAACACATCACCAACTCTTTTCAACAGTTTGACAACATCATCCACACGTTTCAACAAGGTGTGAAGACTACTCACATCGGGATCATCATGACTTAATGCTTTTATGATCATGAGTCTATTCTTCTTCTTCTTTTTCTTCTTCCTGTTCAACAAAATCTTGGTATTGTCATATGGAAAAGAAACAAAGATCATTTTCTTTTTGTTAGAACCTTTGGCTATTGAAAAAAATGACCAATTGTTCAAATCAATTCAATGATATTTAGAAAATCATGGAAGTGTTCGAATGATTTACATTGAGAGTGAAAGGATAAGATAGAGCCACATTTGACATGAGTCATGAGGGAGAGGGAAATTAATTGCATGACTGAAGAGGATGATCGTTTTGCTTTCTACATTGAAATTAAACAATCAATACGCAATAAAATGCCCAAATGCTTAACCAATTAAGTGGTATGTCATTTCTCAAACCATTTAACATGTTCTTAGAATAGTTGCATGTTAAGTATAACTTACTGAATTTGAGGAAATGCTAATGGATTTTGTTAGATGATTTTCAAACAGTTTTGGTATCACTGGATAATCAAGACGCCAAAAATGAGCAAAGGAGGATATAAAACCATATTTTGAAATAAAAATCAGAAACATTTACAAATTTTAAATAATAGTGTTGATGTATGTCATTTCAAATTATTCATGAATTTATTGAAAAATGAAGTGTCTTGTTCCCTTTAAGGTAAGAATATTTTTATTGCCAAATGATTGTTAAGTATCTAAAAGAAAAAACAATATAAATAATACTCTCTCCGTTATCTTTTAGTTGATGTTCTAGAAATTTTATTTTATTTTGATATATTTGTCATTTCCAGAAATTTAGGTAAAATATGACAAAATTGACTTCTATAACCATTCTACTATAAGCTGTCGTAATAATGACGTGGAGTCAATTAATTGTAAAATAAAGCTATAATAGACATTGTGCTAATCTCTTAAACTTTGTGAAAAGTTTTAAAGCGTCAATTAAAACATAACAAAAAGAGTACTATTTTAGTGTTTCAAAGTGTTCCCTAATTGATTAGTTTGCAGTTTTCAGTTTATAGCATTATAGTCCTATAGTCTCGTCATTCTTTGATTAATCAATATAAAATTTAATGAAAAAATAATAGTATTTTAAATGGAAAATTCACATACGGTGAAAAGACCTGTATATTCAAGTGGTTTAACTTTGTTAAAATTATTTGAATTTAATCAAATAAATGAATTCTGTTATATTATTATAATTATTTGGTTTAAATACTTAAAATAAAAGATGTTTTAACAATAAAGATACATCAATCAAATATTTTTGGCTCTCCCTAGCAACCAAAGCACTATTGCAACATGTATTCGGGAATACGTTCTGCGTGGAAACGTAATATCAGATTTTCTACAAGAATTAGCTAGATGGAAACGAGGTTCTAATTCAAAGGTGAGACGAATTCGATCTTTACAACTTCTCTAGAAAATTATAGTATATTGAGATTCAATTTCTCTCGAGATTTTTACTTCATTAGGCAAAATTTCTAATTCAGTTTTTTTCTTCCTCTTGATTTTGAACTATAGATTTCTAGAAACATTGTTTAAGTTTAATTATGTTTTATTATGGACTACGGGGGGTGTCCGCGCTTCGCGCGGAATATTATTTTATTGTTGTTAGGTATGATGTTTTTGAATGATGTAATTATATGGTCATTATTTATTTGTGAAGAGCATGATTTAGTATTTTATTGTGTGATGTAGTATTAGGTTATAGGTTAATATATTATGCGTTTGTCTTTTCAATAACGTGTTGTTGTGTGTATAGTAGTATGTTAGTGGTGAAATGAGCTTCTGATGTAAAGCATCTTGAATTTCAATAAATTTTCATTTAAACATTTATTGATTCTAACATTAACGGTTTAAGCGTCAACATTGTATTTAATATTTTCACATTTTTGAACACTATTCTTTTTGTTAACAACGTCGAACATTATTCTCCTAAGATGTTTTTTCCTTCTCCGCATATTTTGACTTGAGCCATCACCATCTATGTATTTCGTTTACATTTCCAGTGTGCGGTGTTTCTTACCATCACCGGAAAAAGACTCACCTTCGTTTCTCTTGTTTTTCCTCGTCTTTTTCTCTTGTGAGATTATCTAATATTTGTTGTAGATCAGGTTTATGAGTTTCCAGTTGTGCGGTTGTTTCTCATGATGTTGTACACTGTTCTGGTCAATATTTGTCCTCTTCTTCCTTAAATTTGGCTAATGTTAGGAATTACATCTCCTTGGGTTGGTCAGAGTTTAGTTGTCTTTAATATTGTTTTCCTCGTAGTTGGCTTGTCGTTTCCTTGGGTTGGTCAGAGTTTAGTTGTCTTTAATGTTGTCTTCCTTGTAGTTGGCTTGTCGTTGATAGTCACTGCTCGTCTTGGTTTTCAAGATCTAGTTTTTGCTGATTTGACTTTTACGTTCTCTTCATAGATCGAGGATGGCTCCACAGTTTATTGATTTTTTGTAGTCTTATTTTCTCTCTTTGTTCTCTCATCTCGTTGCACTTTTCATCGCTGGCTGCGTCTCCGGTGGCTCTCCATTTCGCCGTGTTTGCCACTCCAGGTTTGGATAGTGTTTTCCTTCGTGTATGTTATGTGGGCTTGGAAGATTATTTTTTGTCTCAAACTTGAGATTTGGTTTCTTTGTGGTTAGCTTCCATGCTCCCTCATTTATGTTGTTTTTCTTCTTTTCCTGCTTCCCTTGGTATATGTGTGCGGAGTTAGTCTCTTGGAGCTTTGTGATTCTTTGTTGGCAATGAGCGCCTTGTATGTGGTTGTTTGTTTGCGAGGTGCTTCTTAATTCTTAGCTGGTGGTTGTGCTTTAGGCATGTGTTTTCGTCCTTCGTGGTGACTTTTATCTTCCATTGATTATTTTCCTTCTGACCCGTTTTTTTGATTTTTTGGGTTGGTGCTTGATCGCGTTCATTTGTGTTCCAGACTTTTACTGAGTTAGTGTTACTATAGTATTTTGCTTTTTCTTTGTGATTTTGGAAATTTAGGTTTAGATTATGTATCGTACTCTAGTTTTTTTAGTTTAGTTATTTTATAGTTTTTAATAGTCAAATAAATTTATAATTTGTAAATAAAATAACGGGAAAAAAAATATGTTATTTTTTATTTATGAATAAATAAAATATTTAAAATATATTTATATTATATTTTTTTATTCATCTTCAATTTTACTGAACAATAAAATAGATTATAAAATTTCATATAATAATGATTAGTGTGAGAAAGATTTTATGGCACAATTATAAAGTATTAAGCCAAATTGTAAAAGTGTAAAAAAAGAAAGACCTAAAATATAAAAACAAAAAATATATGGGGACACATGTCATCAAACCTCCCTGTCACTTGTCATAAGAAGGGAAAAACTTAACTTTATATATATAGACTAGGGATTAACCCGGGCTACGCCCGGGATTTTTATTTTTTTCTAATTTAAGTTGTTAAATTATTTATATTTAGGTTATGATATATATTTATATAAATTTTAAGATGCATGTCATAATTAAAATTTATTTTTAAATTTTAACACGTTAAATTAACATATTTTTTACTATTTAAATATATTTTTGTAATTTTGTTGGCTATCTAGTTATCTTATTTAGCAAAACTATCTGTTGAGTGTTGGAATAAATGTTTTAGATATTTAATTAATCTGCAGAGTATTTTCAGAGCGACCACATGCTCAACAATCGATCGATCCGTAAAAAGATGGTCGATCTCCTTGGCCAGGTAAGTACAATTTTAGCAAAAATATCTTTGATTTTCAAATATTAAGTATATAACTATTCTTTTGAATATTGTTTTTTTGAATCGTATTTTTTGATTAAATTATTGTATTATAATGTTTATGTAGATATTTTTTGTGATGTTTGAATTGGTGATGTTAGTATACTTAACCTAAATGATATTGATGTTTAACAATTTTTTTTTTTGGAAATAGAATATAATGATATATCAAAACGTATCTAATACTTGTTAAATGATAGTATAATGTAAATTACATCCATTATTTGAAAATAACCATTTTTTTTTTTTTTAAATCCTAAATTATTTTTATTTAAAAACATTATTCATATATAATATAATAGTTTAAGTTTGGAAGATTAATCTATATATATAAATTATGTACATTTAAAAAAAAAATTTAAGATATTATATATTGAGTAACTGAATAAAAACTGAATTTATTTTCTTGAAAATGAAATATTTATATTTTTGTCTTCATGATATACTCACCAATCCAGCATTGATATTTATAACTCAGTATGTTTTTTAAAAAACTTAGTTTTAAGTAATAAACGAATTCAATAAATTAAATTCATCACCTATAATGTTCTGTAAACTATATTTGAAAACTCTCTAAAATTATATTTTAAGCATAATATTACTATTATTTAATTTAAGTTATTTTAAACATAATATATGCTAAACTAACTTAAATTATATTTACAATAAGACCATCCTAAACTGGTTAATAAACCAAAAACAATACTAAACCAACATGAACCAATACCTAATTCGGCGAGGAAAGAAATGTTTCAGGATAAACGCTTGAAAGGTTATTAACTGTAATGGTTTGATCATGAAAGAGTTAGTAATGAATATTAACAATAAAATTATGGATTAGATTAATTTAAATTTGTAAGAATACCTTTGAGTCTATGAAAATCAATTCAATTCCCATGAATAAGTTTGACTTTTGGATGTTGCGGGTTTCCCAACAATGAATCCACCTAACAAAAAGTTCATTGTTACAAAAAAATATCCTTCAAGGTCATTAAAGGTTTTTGGGACGGCAATAGTCGATTGTGGAACCATTTTTTTGCACGAGTGCTTTGAAGTTTTCCTTGATAGTGTGAGGTTGATGTTGATGGAATAATGAATTTTGTAGCGACTTTCTTGATGTAAAACTATACATTTTTATTTTTTTTTGTTTAATGTGGTATTTCTACTTTTATATAATGTACTACTATTTTAAGATAGATGTACATTTTAAGATAGATGTTTAAATCCTAATGTATTTTTTCCATTTTTTAAAATGTTTATTTCCATTTGTTATATTTTTTATTTACGTAATATCTATATTTTATATTTTAAAATATATATTTAAATATTAATGTACTTTTTCCATTTTTTTAAATTGTGTATTTACTTATATTATATATATTACATTTTAAGATAGATGTTTAATGCTTAATAAACTTTTTCCATTTTTTTTTAAATTATGTATTTACTTATTATTAAAATTATAAGTAAATAATAAGTTGTTAAATTATTTATATTTAGGTTATGATATATGTTTATATAAATTTTAGATGCATGTCATAATTAAAATTTATTTTTAAATTTTAACATGTTAAATTAACATATTTTTTACTATTTAAATATTTTTTTGTAATTTTGTTGGCTATCTAGTTATCATATTTAGCAAAACTATCTGTTGAGTGTTGGAATAAATGTTTTAGATATTTAATTAAACTGCAAAGTATTTTCGGATCGACCACATGCTCAACAATCGATCGATCCGTAAAAAGATGGTCGATCTCCTTGGCCAGGTAAGTACAATTTTAGCAAAAATATCTTTGATTTTCAAATATTAAGTATATAACTATTCTTTTGAATATTTTTTTTTGAATTGTATTTTTTGATTAAATTATTGTATTATAATGTTTATGTAAATATTTTTTGTGAAGTTTGAATTTGTGCTGTTAGTATACTTAACCTAAAAGATATTGATGTTTAACAATTTATTTTTTTTCTGGAAATAGAAAATAATGATATATCAAAACGTATCTAATACTTGTTAAATGATAGTATAACGTAAATTACATCCATTATTTGAAAATAACCATTCGTTGTTTTTATTTTATTTTTAAATCAGAAATTATTTTTATTTAAAAACATTATTCATATATAATATAATAGTTTAAGTGTGGAAGATTAATCTATATATATAAATTATGTAAATTTTTTAAAAAATAATTTAAGATATTATATATTGTGTAACTGAATAAAAGCTGAATTTCTTATCTTGAAAATTAAATATTTATATTTTTGTCTTCATGTTATACTCACCAATCCAGCATTGATATTTATAACTCAATATGTTTTTAAAAAAAACTAAGTTTTAAGTGATAAACGAATTTAATAAATTAAATTCATCACCTATAATGTTCTGTAAACTATATTTGAAAATTTTCTAAAATTATATTTTAATCATAATATTACTATTATTTAATTTAAGTTATTTTAAGCATAATATATGCTAAACCAACTTAAATTATATTTACAATAGGACCATCATAAACCGGTTAATAAACAAAAAACAATACTAAACCAACATGAAAAAATACCTGATTCGGCGAGTAAAGAAGTGTTTCGGGATAAACGCTTGAATGGTTATTAACTGTAATGGTTTGATCATGAAAGAGTAATATGAATATTTACAATAAAATTATTGATTAGATTAATTTAAATTTGTAAGAATACCTTTGAGTGTATGAAAAACAATTCAATTCCCATGAATAAGTTTGGCTTTTGGAAGTTGTGGGTTTCCCAACAATGAATCCACCTAACAAAAAGTTCGTTGTTATAAAAAATCTCCTTCAAGGTCATTAAAGGTTTTTGGGACGGCAAGAGTTGATGGTGGAACCATTTTTTTGCTCGAATGCTTTGAAATTCTCCTTAATAGTGTGAGGTTGATGTTGATGAAATAATGAATTTTATAGGGACTTTCTTGATGTAAAACTATACATTTTTTTTTTTTTTTGCTTAATGTGGTATTTCCTTTTTTATATAATTTACTACCATTTTAATATAGACGTACATTTTAAAACAGATGTTTAAATCTTAATGTATTTTTTTCATTTTTAAAAATGTTTATTTCCATTTCTTATATTTTTTATTTACGTAATATCTATATTTATATTTTATATTTTAAAATAGATATTTAAATCTTAATGTACTTTTTTTTTTTTAAATTGTGTATTTACTTATATTATATATTTTACAGTTTAAGATAGATGTTTAATGCTTAATGAACTTTTTCCATTTTAAAAAAAAAATTGTGTATTTACTTATTATTATATATATAATTCATATATTATATATTTACATTATTTACTTATTATTTATTTTCCTGTAAATATATTTCCATTTATTGTACTTTTTATTTACTTAATATTTCTATTTTACTATTTAAGATAGATGTTTAAATCGTAATGTACATTTTCCATTTTCTTTAAATTTTATATTTCTATTTGTTATACTTTCTATCTACGTAATATCAATATTTTATATTTTAAGATATATTTTTAAATCTTAATGTAATTTTTCATTTTTAAATTGCGTATTTACTTATATTATATATTTACTTATTTTTATTTTTCTTTATATTGTGTATTTCTATTTCTTATACTTTCTATTTACTAATAATTTTATATTTTAAGATAGATTTTCATTTTAAGATAGAGGTTTAAATACTAATGTACTTTTCCATTTTTTTAAATTGTGTATCTCCTTTTCCTATACTTTCTATTTGCGTAATATCTATATTTTACATTTTAATATAGATGTTTATATTTTATATTTTAAAATAGATATTTAAATCTTAATGTACTTTTTCTTTTTTTTTTAAATTGTGTATTTACTTATATTATATATTTTACATTTTAAGATAGATGTTTAATGCGTAATGAACTTTTTCCATTTTTTTAAAAAAATTGTGTATTTACTTATTATTATATATATAATTCATATATTATATATTTACATTATTTACTTATTATTTATTTTCGTGTATATATATTTTCATTTATTGTACTTTTTATTTACATAATATTTCTATTTTACAATTTAAGATAGATGTTTAAATCTTAATGTACATTTTCCATTTTCTTTAAATTGTATATTTCTATTTGTTATACTTTCTATTTACGTAATATCAATATTTTAAATTTTAAGATATATTTTTAAATCTTAATGTAATTTTCCATTTTTAAATTGCGTATTTATTTATATTATATATTTACTTATTATTTATTTTTCTTTATATTGTGTATTTCTATTTGTTATACTTTCTATTTACTAATAATTTTATATTTTAATATAGATTTACATTTTAAGATAGATGTTTAAATACTAATGTACTTTTCCATTTTTTTAAATTGTTTATCTCCTTTTCTTATACTTTCTATTTGCGTAATATCTATATTTTACATTTTAATATAGATGTTTAAATATTAATATACTTTTTCCGTTATTTTTAAGTTTTGTATTTTTTTTTCTTATACTTTCTATTTACTTAATATCTATATTTTATATTTTAAAATAGATGTTTAATATTTAATGTACTATTTCCATATTTTAATAATTGTGCATTTACTTATTATTGTATATATAATTCATATATTTATATATTTATAATATTTATTTATTATTTATTTTTCTATATATTGAGTATTTCTCTTTCTTATACTTTATATTTAGTTAATATTTATATTTTATATTTTAAGATAGATGTTTAAATCTTAATGTTTTTTTCCATTTTTAATGTTAAACGGCAATGTTTAATAGAAGAACTTGGAAAAATAGTCAAATAGTTATATTTATGTTTTTTTTTCTTTTTTTATAAAATGGTAGTGTTACATTATGGAGATAAGCCATTTTTTTTAGTGAAAAATGGTAATCTTACATATGTTTAATGTAGTTTTTCCATTTTTTATGTTGTATGTTTACGTATTTTTGTTATTTTTAAATGTAAAATGGTAATCTTACATATGTTTAATGTAGTATTTCCATTTTTTATGTTGTATGTTTACATATTATTTATTATTTTCGAAATTATATATAATGTTTTTTTTTACAAAATAATAATGTTACATTACGGAGATAAGCCGTCTTTTTTTTAGTGAAAAATGGTAATCTTACTTATGTTTAATGTAGTTTTTCCATTTTTTATGTTATATGTTTACATATTATTTTTTAAAAATAAAAATTTAAAATGGTAATCTTACATATGTTTAATGTAGTATTTCTATTTTTTATGTTGTATGTTTACATATATTTATTATTTTCGAAATTATATATAATGTTTTTTTTTTTATAAAACGGTAACGTTACATTATGGAGATAAGCCGTCTTTTTTTAAGTGAAAAATGGTAATTTTACATATGTTTAATGTAGTTTTTCCATTTTTTATGCTGTATGTTTACATATTATTTATAATTTTCAAAAATTAGTAATATTAAAATGTAAAACAATATTTTATGCCACATGTCATCTTTCGGGAGAAGTTTTTTGCTGATGTGGACGCTCTATGGAGCCTCAAAAAGTTCTTTTTATTAGTATAGACTAGGGATTAACCCGGGCTACGCCCGAGATTTTTATTTTTTTCTAATTTAAGTTGTTAAATTATTTATATTTAGGTTATGATATATATTTATATAAATGTTAAGATGCATGTCATAATTATAACTTATTTTTAAATTCTAACACGTTAAATTAACATATTTTTTATTATTTAAATATTTTTTTGTAATTTTGTTTGCTATCTAGTTATCATATTTAGCAAAACTATCTGTTGAGTGTTGGAATAAATGTTTTAGATATTTAATTAAACTGCAGAGTATTTTCGGATCGACCACATGGTCAACAATCGATCGATCCGTAAAAAGATGGTCGATCTCCTTGGCCAAGTAAGTACAATTTTAGTAAAAATATATTTTATTTTCAAATATTAAGTATATAACTATTTTTTTGAATATTGTTTTTTTGAATTGTATTTTTTGATTAAATTATTGTATTATAATGTTTATGTAAATATTTTTTGTGATGTTTGAATTTGTGCTGTTTAACAAATTTTTTTTTCTGGAAATAGAAAATAATGATATAACAAAATGTATCTAATACTTGTTAAATGATAATATAATGTAAATTACATCCATTATTTGAAAATAACCATTTGCGTTTTTATATTCATATATAATATAATAGTTTAAGTTTGGAAGATTAATCTATGTATATAAATTATGTATATTTTTAAAAAAAATAATTTAAGATATTATATATTGAGTAACTGAATAAAAGCTGAATTTCTTATCTTGAAAATGAAATATTTATATTTTTGTCTTCATGTTATACTCACCAATCCAGCATTGATATTTATAACTCAGTATGTTTTTAAAAAAACTTAGTTTTAAGTAATAAACGAATTTAATAAATTAAATTCATCACCTATAATGTTCTATAAACTATATTTGAAAGCTCTCTAAAATTATATTTTAAGCATAATATTACTATTATTTAATTTAAGTTATTTTAAGCATAATATATGCTAAACCAACTTAAATTATATTTACAATAGGACCTTCCTAAACCGGTTAATAAACCAAAAACAATACTAAACCAACATGAACCAATACCTGATTCGGCGAGGAAATAAGTGTTTCGGGATAAACGCTTGAATGGTTATTAACTGTAATGGTTTGATCATGAAAGATTTAGTATGAATATTAACAATAAAATTATGGATTAGATTAATTTAAATTTGTAAGAATACCTTTGAGTCTATGAAAAGAAACTCAATTCCCATGAATAAGTTTGGCTTTTGAAAGTTGCGGGTTTCCCAACAATGAATCCTCCTAACAAAACGTTCGTTGTTATAAAAAATCTCCTTCAAGGTCATTAAAGTTTTTTGGGACGGCAAAAGTTAATGGTGGAACCATTTTTTTGCTCGAGTGCTTTGAAGTTTTCCTTGATAGTGTGAGTTCGATGTTGATGGAATAATGAATTTTCTAAAGACTTTCTTGATGTAAAACTATACATTTTTTTCTTGTTTAATGTGGTATTTCTATTTTTATATAATTTACTACCATTTTAAGGTAGATGTACATTTTAAGATAGATGTTTAAATCTTAATGTATTTTTTCCATTTTTTAAAATGTTTATTTCCATTTCTTATATTTTTTATTTACGTAATATCTATATTTTATATTTTAAAATAGATATTTAAATCTTAATATACTTTTTTCATTTTTTTAAATTATGTATTTACTTATATTATATATTTTATATTTTAAGATAGATGTTTAATGCTTAATGAACTTTTTCCATTTTTTTAAAAAAATTTGTCTATTTACTTATTATTATTATATATAATTCATATATTATATATTTACATTATTTACTTATTATTTATTTTCTTGTATATGTATTTCTATTTCTTGTACTTTTTATTTACTTAATATCTTTATTTTACATTTTAAAATAGATGTTTAAAACTTAATGTACATTTTCCATTTTCTTTAAATTGTATATTTCCATTTGTTATACTTTCTATTTACGTAATATCTATATTTTAAATTTTAAGATATATTTTTAAATCTTAATGTAATTTTCCATTTTTAAACTGCGTATTTACTTATATTATATATTTACTTATTATTTATTTTTCTTTATATTGTGTATTTCTATTTCTTATACTTTCTAATTACTTATAAATTTAAAAATTACTAATAATTTTATATTTTAAGATAGATTTACATTTTAATATAGATGTTTAAATACTAATGTACATTTTTCATTTTTTTAAATTGTGTATTTCTTTTTCTTATACTTTCTATTTGCGTAATATCTATATTTTACATTTTAAGATAGATGTTTAAATATTAATATACTTTTTCCATTGTTTTTAAGTTGTGTATTTCTTTTTCTTATACTTTCTATTTACTTAATATCTATATTTTACTTTTTAAGATAGATGTTTAATATTTAATGTACTCTTTCCATATTTTAAAAATTGTGCATTTACTTATTATTATATCTATAATTCATATATTTATATATTTATAATATTTAATTATTATTTATTTTTCTATATATTGAGTATTTCTCTTTCTTATACTTTATATTTAGTTAATATATATATTTTATATTTTAAGATAGATGTTTAAATCTTAATTTTTTTTCATTTTAATGTAAAACGACAATGTTTAATAGAAGAACTTGGACAAATAGTCAAATAGTTATATTTATGTTTTTTTTTTCTTTTTTTATAAAATGGTAATGTTACATTATGGAGATAAGCCATTTTTTTTAGTGAAAAATAGTAATCTTACATATGTTTAATGTAGTTTTTCCATTTTTTTTATGATGTATGTTTACGTATTATTGTTATTTTTAAATGTAAAATGGTAATCTTACATATGTTTAACGTAGTATTTCCAATTTTTATGTTGTATGTTTACATATTATTTATTATTTTCGAAATTATATATAATATTTTTTTTTACAAAATAGTAATGTTATATTGTATATTTACTTACTATTTATCTTCTTTTATTTTGTATATTTATTTATTCTAAATTTCTTGCTTTTATATCAATCATAATATTACGATATATATTTAATATAATATTTTATTTCTTATATACTATATTTACTTATTATTTATTTTTTTCTTATATTTTATATTTACTTATTATAATATATAACATTTCTATATGATTAATATTACTAACAATGATATTAAAATATTACATAATATTAAATTATAAATGTATTAGAATATTAGAATAAAAATAAAATATCATAATAATATTACTTATTATTTACTTTTATACTAATATTTTTATGTCTTTTTTTTTACATCAATCATCTACAGACTCATGCTGACTCTGTAAACCAAACCGGTAACTCTGTCCTTGTGAACGACGAAAGACGATTGTTTCCTACCACTGCGTGCTAAACTATCCGCATTTTGATTTTTCGTCTGAGGTACATGAACGATCTCTGAGTTTAGAAAGCTTCTTTTCAGCAGCTTAATGTCTTCCTGATAATTGTCAAACGCTCGCCATTCTTCTGGTTCCGAAACCATCTTTACTAGTTGAGAACAACCTGTCGCAAATTTGACATGAAATTGCCGTAAATTCCTCATGTATTCCATTGCCCGTATTAGCGCTTCTACCTCCGAATGAAGAGGTGAAAGACTTGTCCGGACATTCTTTGCCCCAAGAAATCCATCAAAACCCGCTAAAGTGATGTACCAACTTTGTCCTGAGAACTGTTCCTTATCTTTTCATGAAAAATCTATGAAACACCATCTTCCTGGTATTGTTGGTATAATTATTTCATGTAATTGATTTGCAACCCTCTAATTATTTGTTACATGTGCCTCCGCCCAAAGTGTTGATTTTAATTCCGCTAGTTTAAGCCTATATCTTGGATCAACATCCAAATTGATAAAAACTTTGTTGTTTCGACCTTTCCAAATATACCATAATATCCACGCAAATTGGTGATCCTTCATTTTTGGATTAACTCTCCAAAAAAGATGATCCATATTTTTATGTCTTATAGTCTATATTTACTAATTATTTATTTTACTATACATTTTTCAGATAAATGTTTAATTTAGTTTTTCCAGTTCTGATATTGTATATTTATTTATTGTGTATTTTTTCTTATACTGTATATTTACTTATTCTAATATTACGGTAGATGTTTAATATAAAACTTGTATTTTTTATATTGTATATTTACTTATTATTTATTTTACTATACATTTTTTCAGCGATATGTTTAATTTAGTCTTTTCATTTCTTAATTGTATTTTACCCTTTTTTTTTTCCTTATACTATAGATTTACTTATTCTAATTTTCTTGTTTTTATATCAAATGATAATATTATGATAGATGTTTAATGTGATAAATAATATTATCTTATATTGTATGCTTATTTTTCTTATATTGTATATTTACTTACAAAAATATTTTAAAATAATAAAATGTTAAACTATACATATTCAGATAGACGTTTAATGTAGTGTTTTTATTTCTTATATTGTATATTTATTTATCTAATTGTTTTGTTTTATATCAAATTATAATATTACGATAGATGTTTAATGTAATATTTCTATTTCTTATATTATATATTTATTTATTATTTACATTATTATATATATTTTCAGATAGAGGTTTACTGTATTTTTTGTATTTTTTATACTGTATATTTACTTATAATTTATTTTTCTTATATTTTATATCTACTTATTCTAATACTATAATTGATGTTTAGTGTAATATTTTTATAATGTAAATTTACTTTTATTTATTTATTTAACTATATATTTTTCAGATATATGTTTAATTTAGTTTTTCCATTTTTTATATTGTGTATTTACTGACTGTTTATCTTTTCTTATTTTTATATTTATTTATTATATATTTTTTGTTATTATATCAATGATAATATTATTATATATATTTAAGTAATATTTTTATTTCTTATATACTATATTTACTTATTATTTATTTTTCTTATATTATATATTTACTTATTCTAATAGTAAGATAATGTTTAGTATAATATTTATATTTCCTATATTTTGTATTTAGTTATTATTTTATAAATGTTTATTTTAGTTTTTTCAATTCTTAATTGTATATTTACTTATTCTAATTTTCTTCTTTTTATATTAAATAACAATATTATGATAGATGTTTAATGTAATATTTATATTTACTTAATATTTATTTATTTATTATTATTTTTTTATATTGTATATTTATTTATTTTTATTTTTTAATAACCGAAATATTTTTCTGTTTTACTTATTTATTTATTTTATTATACTTTTTCACATAAATTTTTAATTTTAATTTTCTATTTCTTATAATGTGTATTTACTTATTATTTATTTTTATTTATATGTATATTTACTTATAAGTTATTTTTTATATTTTGGTAATAATGTCACGTGTCATCTTTGGATAGAAGTTTTTTTCGCTGACGTGGACGCTCTATGGAACCTCAAAAGGTTTATATTGTGTATTTTCTTATTGTTTATCTTTTCTTATTTTTATTATTTTCGAAATTATATATAATGTTTTTTTTACAAAATAGTAATGTTACATTATGGAGATAAGCGGTCTTTTTTTTAGTGAAAAATAGTAATCTTACATATGTTTAATGTAGTTTTTCCATTTTTTATGTTGTATGTTTACATATTATTTTTTAAAAATAAAAATGTAAAATGGTAATCTTACATATGTTTAATGTAGTATTTCCATTTTTTATGTTGTATGTTTACATATATTTATTATTTTTGAAATTATATATAATGTTTTTTGTTTTTTTTTTATAAAACGGTAATGTTACATTATGGAGATAAACCGTATTTTTTTAAGTGAAAAATGATAATTTTACATATGTTTAATGTAGTTTTTCTATTTTTTATGCTGTATGTTTACATATTATTTATAATTTTCGAAAATTTGTAATATTAAAATGTAAAACTATATTTTATGCCACGTGTCATTTTTCGGAAGAAGTTTTTTTTTCTGATGTGGACGCTCTATGGAGCCTCAAAAGGTCTCTTTTATTAGTATATATTTAATTTTTCATTTCTCAATTGTATATTTACTTATTCTATTTTTTTTGTTTTTTTATATCAAATGATAATATTATGATAGATGTTTAATGTAATATTTCTATTTATTATATTGTATATTTACTTATTATTTATTTTTCTTTATATTGTATATTTACTTATTATTGTTTAATGCAATGTTTCTATTTCTTATATTATATATTTACTTATTATTTATTTTTCTTTATATGTATTTTTATTTTTATTTTTTGTTAATGCCACGTGTCATCTTTTAGAATAAGTTTTTTCCACTGATGTGGACGTTCTATGGAGCCTCAAAATGTTCCTTTTATTAGTATAGATTTGTCTTGTGTTCTCATATTTCGTATCTCTTTCTTTAAGGCATTTGGTTCTCATACTCTTTTAGCATGTGAATATTGAAGTGGTTATATTTGTTTAAATATTTTAAATTAATCAAATAACTGAATTTATTATATTATTATCATTCGATTACTTTAACAATGTAGATATTAAGTTAAAAAAAAAAAAGCAATGTAGATATTTTAACATATGGAAGCTTTTTTTCATAAGAGATAAAATGGATTGAAGTTTTGAAAAGAGTAAAGAGAGAGAAAAAAAATCTAAGGAAGCAACCAATAAGATAGGTACACGTCGTACCCAAACTCTAGCATAGACGGTGTGAATGAAAATACTGTATATATAAAAAAAAAAAAGTTATCGACGAGAGAAACTCCGAAAAGCAGAGAACTTTATTCTCTCCTCTAACCTCTCAACTTCTGCTGGATCTCTCCAGCAGACGGACGATCTTCTTCGGAGAGATTCTTAGGGTAAACTTGTCTCTCTCTTATTTCGATTCTATATCTGTTGTATGTCTCGATTTCGATAACCCCTTTGTGTGTATTGGGAGGTTTCTCTGTCGACTTATTGGTGGTTGGTTTTGTCTCTTTTTTTTGTTCTTCTAGGGACCGAACGATCGATCGATCCAGGCTTCTCGGGCAAACAGGTGAATAGCTTTCTCGTTATTTGATGTAGGGTTCTATTGTAAGAACACGGCTCAAGTTTAATGATTTGATTGGTCTGGTAGTATTTGCATGTGGGTTGTGTTCTGTCTTATTCAATCGCTACGAAAAGTTTCAACTTTTTGTACTTTTGAATTTTGATGTCCGTAAAGAAAGCTAGTTTTGGATGGAACTGAGATTAGCTATGTGGGTTGTGTATGGTTTTTGAAATATTATATTATATGATTTGCTATGGAAATGATATTAACTGTGTTTCATAAAGTTGGAAGTGATTTGTGATGAAAGTTCTTAGCTTTATGTCGATGTAAACGAACAATTCATTTCTAAGAAGGGATGGTGGTGTTTTAGATACTTAAAAGTGATTTGTGATGAAAACTCTTAGCTTTATGCTGATATGAAAGGCTCATTTCCAACATTTTCATTTCTGTTAAGAAAGGTTTGGTTGGTTACAGCTGAGTTGACCTTCTGTTTGATGTGCTTTTCTTGTAAGGTTTCTGAAATATCATATGATTTGCTATGAAAGTTCTTTTTTATGTCGATATAAATGGCTGTTTTCTTGGACATGATATTAACTATGTTTTAAAAACTTGAGGAAGTGATTTAACTTCCTAGCTTTATGCTGATATTAAAGCTAATTTCTAACAAGGATGGAAGTGATGTTAGCTATGTTTTAGAATCTTGAAGTGAGTTGTGATGAAAGTTCTCAGCTTCTCTGCTGTTTATTAATGCTTCCGGTTAGACTTCTATTTCCGTAAAATCACATGTGTTTTATTGGAACTAGCTGCACGTTAAGCTTAGGTATTCCAGTTTGGCTGGGTAGTTTTAGTAGGATCTGTTTGTGGTGTGAGTAGAAGATCAGCTCTAGGCTTGCTTCTGCTTTCTTTCTTCTCTGTGTTTTGAGATCTTGAATCATTGAAAGCAATATGTTCGTTATGGTTAAGGGTTGTGCTTGTTTGTTAAGTAGGTTTTTAATTGTCAAGAACTCTGTCTTCTTTCTATGATACTGAAGCTGAAGATGACTTTTTAGAAGTGCAGAAATGGACCACGACAAGACAGGATGCCAAAGCCCACCCGAGGGTCCCAAGCTATGCATCAACAACTGCGGTTTCTTCGGAAGTGCTGCCACAATGAACATGTGTTCCAAGTGCCACAAGACTATGTTGTTTCAACAGGAACAGGGGGCTAAGCTTGCATCTGCAGTGTCTGGATCACCCAGCAACATCCTAAAGGAAACCTTCACTGCTGCTTTGGTTGATGCTGAAACCAAATCCGTCGAGCCCATGGCTGTCTCTGTACAAGCTGTTGCAGAAGTAGTAGCACCAGAAGAAGCTGCAGCAAAACCAAAGGAAGGGCCCAGCCGATGTACTACTTGCAACAAACGGGTTGGTTTGACTGGATTCAAATGTCGCTGTGGCGACCTCTTCTGCGGGACACACCGCTATGCAGACGTACACAACTGCTCTTTCGATTACCATGTTGCTGCGCAAGAAGCTATAGCCAAAGCGAACCCGGTTGTGAAGGCAGATAAGCTTGACAAGATCTGAATCTCAGAAACTCTGTTTCCTTCTTCATGTCTGTGTATGGTTCAAGCGTGTGCTGCTCTTTTGCTTCTTCCATTCTCTCTGCAGTATCTGTGGTGTGAAAACTTTTTATATTATCTTGTGTTTGCAAGCAGAAAAGTGTGCTCTTAAATATATATATATATATATATGCTTTGATGTGTTTCTCTTTTTTTTTTTTTTAATTATTATGAGCACTGTGGTTTGGGTTATGTTTACTCCTTTGGGTCTGTATCATATTGAGATTGTAACTTTAGCTATATGAAGATTTTTCTTAAAAGCTTATGCTTGTACTTCAGTGGAGGTACTAGGTCAGGCTTTGATACATTTTCATTTATCTTGTGGAGTCGTGAACTTTAACACCCGGCTCGATGAACACAAGCTACCTTGTCCTGGTTTACCAATGTAATAACCAGATAAAATCCTTACTCGTGCACTCTATTGACTGAAAGCTACCTTACTCTTTTATTATTTCAAAGAAAACTATAAAGCCTACTAAGGTTATGCTAACACAAAATTGTAGGGATTACTTGACCAACAAAAAATCAACGTTATACTAACACAAAATTGTAGGGATTACTTGACCAAAAAGATAAAACATACGCACAAATATAATATATAATAACATTACTTGACCAAAAAAAAACATTATTTCAAACTAATTTTCTATAATGGGGAAAATGATTTCCTTATTGATTTAGTTTTTTTTCTTGTAATAAATGGTGAATTTAAAAATTTAAAGACAATTTTAAATTTTCATTTTAAAATAAATGATAATTTTAGTTATTATCACGCATGATACATAAAACCATATAATTAAATAAAAGTTTTTATTTGCAAACTCATATATATATACTTCCTATTGGTAACCAATACTAAATTTACTATATTTTCTTTAAATTTAAATCTCATTGTATAGCTAAAATGAAATGTCATGATTATTTAGAGCATGATTAACCAGAAAAACCCTTAAGGGTTTCTTAGTGATTATTTAAGTAATTAAAAGTAGTTAAGAGCTTTAGTTAAAAGCTTCATAGATTTTGTGTTCCAATGCTGGTTTCTTAATTAAGGGTTTTTAAAAAAAAAATTAAACAAGCATGCTCTCGCCTCTACATGTTACAACCAACGACACACGGATTAGACAATCATGATTATCAGTCTGTGGCACAGAAACATACAAGTACAAGACATTACACAAGCGTGTACTCACCTCTGTCAGCAGCACAAGACAGTTTCTTCCGTCCGTGACTCGTGACTCGTGTGCCTCCTCTTCTGTCATGTTACCTGCTTAGAAAAGAAGACATCACACAAGAAACTTAAACAGAGCTTCACACAACAGAACAAGAACAAGAACAAGAAACATACAAGCTAAACTTAACAGAACAACATCACACAAGAACAAAACAAATACATTAACTCCATAACAGAACAACATCACACAAGAAACTTAAACAGAGCTTCTTCTTAAACGTTTGAGCTATGTATTTTTCAGTATCTGCCAACTGAGTCATACCTCTCCAGAGAATAGGAAGCCATAGATTGGTGCTCAAAACTAGCGCCTTGGAGGCCTAGCCTCAGCTTCAGAGACTCTAATCTGCCTCCCGTCCAAATCCTACATATAGCACAAGTAAAAGCATAACAAGAGCAGTTCCATTTATCCCACTGTAAGTGACAGAAAAGGAAAGATACTTACATCACCATCTAAAGTTCTGATGGCATTTTGGGCCTCTTGAGCAGAGTTGTACGTCACAAACCCAAAACCTTTCGACCTACCACTCTCTCTGTCGTAGATGACTCTAGCCTCAACAACCTTCCCTTGCTCCCCAAATAAACTCTCCAGCGCCAAAACCTCTGCTTCTCCCTGTTGCTACTTCAGAGGCTGAAGACATAGTCACAAACCCAAAACCTCTGCTTCTCCCTGTCACCTTGTCATAGATTACCTAACAAAGACAACAAAACGAACAATCGGTAAAATCAATCTCAAACAACAACAACACAAAAGATTCAATCTTTATCTCATTTCTCAAAAACCCATAACTCAATTTAAGTCATACCTCAGCCATCTCGACGTTTCCGGCGCTCTCGAAGAGCTGAGCGACCTGAGCACTGTCAACGTTGAAGGGAAGGTTACCGACGAAAAGCTTGAGATCAGAAGGGAAGGATTGGGGGAGGAGCGTCGTCATCAGCGAAGATGCTGTCTTCTTCGACTGAGGAGTCGTCAGTAACCGCGACGTTACGGACGAAGCGAGACGCGGCGGCAGAGATGGAGATGGAAGAGGAGATCGAGTGGAGATTGAAGGAGATGGAAGGAGGTAGGAGGGAAGCAGAGACGGGTCTGGAGATGGTGAAAAGAAAGGATACGGAGAAGACGAGGAAAGAGAGAAAAAAAATTACAAATGCACGGTTTGGTGACACGTGGGTTAAAAACCCCTTTGGTAATCGGTTGCCGAAATCCTATGTTAAGGATCGGTAACATGCATTTTCTTTATTTTTGATTTAGTTAAATGCCTCATTAATTTTAAAAACTCTCTTAAGAAACTTGGATAATCATGCTCTTATATTCTAAATGTCATGATCTTCTTTTGATTTTATTTCTCTGTCATGTAGATTTCTTTCTATTTAGGTTAGATGATACATATATATTAAGATTTTTTTGGGTCCACATTCCAATTTACACTTGGTGAAATAGTATAATATAACGTTCAAAACAGAAAAAAATCTACAATAGTTGTAAACATGTCATAATGTGCTGTAAAAATCATCATATATAAAATGTCATCGAACGTATGAATGCATTACGTACCCAACATTTTGCATCTCTCAACCAAAATGACCAGAGTAATGCCGCCACCGCTACCGGAAACAGAAGGCAAGAGTTTGAAACCGCACATAATGGTGTTTCCATATCCAGCACAAGGCCACTTGCTTCCTCTTCTCGACTTAACCCATCAACTCTGTCTGCATGGCGACATCGCTGTCTCAATCATCGTGAAACCTAAAAACCTTCCTTACCTCTCTCCTCTTCTCACCGCTCATCCATCTGCCGTCTCCGCTGTCACTTTCCCTTCCCTCAGAGTCCTTCACTCCCTCCTGGCGTTGAAAACATCAAAGACATCGGTCCTTTGGGAAACCCTCTGATTATGGCTTCTATGCGTCAGCTTCGTGAGCCTATCGTCAACTGGTTAAGTTCTCATCCCAATCCTCCGGTCGCTATCATCTCGGACTTCTTTCTTGGATGGACCAAAGATCTCGGTATCCCTCGCTTCGCTTTCTTTAACTCTGGAGCATTCTTAGCTTCGATTCTCCATTTCTTCTCCGACAAGCTTCATCTCTTTGAGTCAACTGAGCCCGTCTGTCTCTCGGATCTTCCTCGTTCTCCTGTTTTCAAGATAGAACATCTCCCGTCTTTAGTCCCACAATCTCCCTCATTGCAAGATCTCGAAAGTCAGAGAGACACCATGATGAATTTCTCGAGCTATGGTTTTGTTTTCAATTCTTGTCAGTGTCTGGAAGGAGAGTACTTGGATTACGTGAAGCTGAAAACGGATCATACCCGTGTTTTCGGGGTTGGGCCGCTTTCTTTAGTCGGGTTAGGCAAGGGAAATTCTGATTCCAGTGTAGACGTGAAGGCCCTAATGAGCTGGCTCGATGGATGTCTAGACGGATCTGTGCTATACATCTGCTTTGGAAGTCAAAAAGTGTTGACTAAAGACCAGTGTGATGCCCTGGCTCTTGCTCTTGAAAAGAGCATGACCAGGTTTGTTTGGGTGGCCAAGTCAGACCCGATACCCAACGGGTTCAAGGATAGGGTCGTGGGTCGAGGAATGGTATTTAGAGGGTGGGCTCCTCAAGTGGCTGTGTTGAGTCACGTGGCCGTTGGCGGGTTTTTGAGCCATTGTGGATGGAACTCGGTGATGGAAGCGGTGGCAAGTGGGACCATGATCTTAGCTTGGCCTATGGGGGCAGATCAGTTTGTGGATGCAAGGTTGCTGGTGGAGCATAAGGGTGTGGCTGTTATAGTTTGTGAAGGGGGTGATACTGTGCCGAACACGAATGAGTTAGGTAGGGTTGTAGCTGAAACAATGGGTGAATGCGGACGCAATGTGCGTGGTCGGGCTAAGGAGATGGGACAGACGGTACTAGCTACGACCAAAGCAGGAGGAATCTCTGATACAGATTTAGAAAGACTTGTAATAGAATTAAGCTGTCTTTAACGATGGAAAAGCCTTTCAAGAGGTCTATTCAAATAAAAATGTATGTTTCATCGCTCACAACATATTGATTATGACTGTGCAAAACATGAAGAATGAACTAAGCAGAGGTAGTTTGGTGGTAAGAAAAACGGTTTGGGGCTAAGCGTAAGCCTGCCAGTCCTAGATTTGAGTTCTGACAGGAACTAAGTTGAATTTTTTAGCCAGGCGAAGATTGAACCATGTCTTAGGTTTCATTGGAAAATCTGGGACATCTTCGTCGCACTAAGAACAACAAAAGTTTAAACCTCTCAAAACTAAAATCATCAACCTTTTAAATCTCATGTCGTATGAAAAGCATATACATAGCAGAAATTAGGTTTAGCATGTAAAACAAGCAATCGAATGCAGCATTTGCTCACCATGACAAATAAGAACAATCAAGTTATATAAGTAACAATACCTTCCTGTAATTCATAAGATTCAATAACTTTGATTGACAAACGCTCGGAGTTAAAATGTGTAAAAATCTTAATTATGTTCACAAACAGAAAAGAAAAGAAAAAACTGAACGTAGCTTAGTTACAATAATTAAAATAAAATTACTAAAAAATTATCTAAACTTCGTGTACAATTGTATTGAAAATGACAGATATAAGTTGTTAAGAACTTGAGTTTTCTTTGGTCTTTTGATTGAAATGGTACAACGAGTCTTTTAATATTCTGCTATGTATAGTTTAAAGAAAATTATTGTACTATGTATATTAAGCTAGTCATGAAAAAGAAAGTTAATGAGATCCTAGGACTCTTCTCTGGATGGATATGGATAGATCATTGCATAAACGAATCAGAGACTCAAGTTTATCAAGGTTGTGGATCGAATGGTGACACAAGAGGCTGCGGAAAAGCTTCTTGATACTCCTAGGCAATAGATTGGATATGACACACCAAACTAACGCCCTTAGACACTGGATATTACACACCAGCAGACTGGATACTACACACCAGACACTCACTCACGACAAAGGCAAGAGAGAAGAGAAAACCAAAAGGTTTAAAACAAAAGGAAACTTGATAACTTTAGGGTTTGCGGCTACACTCATATATATAGGCTGAGACTTGTACAGACACAAGCTCATTAAAGGAACAGGCTCCTTATGTGTTTAATAGAAATAAAACCAAAGTTTAAAAGCAAAGAAATGAAAACCATAGTCTAAAATAACATAAGATAGTTATGCATCCGAAATGCACCCATGATACATCAACTAGGAATGTGTAAGTGAACTTGATACCTCATTAAAAACCTTGATTAGAAAACCCAATGGACAAAACTAACCAAGGGAAAAAGAGTATACCAAGTCACTTGCCTAGATGATGATCAGCTTGATGGTAAGATCACTTGAATGGTGATAAGTGTGTCTTGGTGGATCAAGCTTCTACCAAGACAGTCTTCTTGCTCCTTAGAGATCTTCAGTATGTTTCCAACAGCTTCCTTGAGTCTTCTTGTCATTGCACGAGTTATAGGGCCTGTGGGAATGGCTAAGACATCTTCTTCTTCAGCTGGTGTATCTTCAGTCTCTCCTTCTTCATCTTTATCAACTAGCTGGTCCATGATCATATCATCTTTATCAACTAGCTGGTCCATGATCATATCATCCCCTCCCACTTGAAAAGGATTTGTCCTCAAATCTGGCTCATCTGCAATAAAAGGGATCAAGTCAGTAATATTGAAGCTATTACTCACATCATACTTACCTCGCAAATCCAGCTTGTAGGCATTGTTGCTGATCTTCCTTATGACCTCAAAAGGTCCATCAATCCGCGGCATTAGCTTGGACTTCCTCTCATTGGGAAACCTCTCTTTCCTTAGGTGAATCCAGACCTGATCACCCACTTCAAAAACCATCTCACGCCTCCCTTTGTTAGCATGCTTGACATACTGCTTGGTTTTCGCCTCAATGTTGAGCCTAGCCTGCTCGTGGAGTTGCTTTACCATCTCTGCCTTCTTTTTGCCATCAAAACTGACCCTTTCACACTCAGGTAAAGGTATTAAATCCAAAGGAGAGTTGGGATTGAACCCATAAACAATTTCAAAAGGAGAAAACTTAGAAGTAGAATGCACAGCATGATTGTATGCAAATTCACAATGAGGCAAATAGTCTTCCCATGATTTCAAGTTTTTCTTTATGAATGCACGCAAGAGTGTTCCAAGAGTCCTATTAACTACTTCAGTTTGCCCATCAGTTTGCGGATGACAAGTAGTAGAGAACAAAAGTTTAGTACCTAGCTTAGACCAAAGAGTCTTCCAAAAATAACTAAGAAACTTAGTATCTCTATCAGAAACAATAGTCTTAGGCATGCCATGTATGCGCACAATCTCTTTAAAGAACAAGTTAGCAATATGCGATGCATCATCAGTTTTGTGACAAGCTATAAAATGTGCCATCTTTGAGAACCTGTCCACAACAACAAAGATAGAATCCTTTCCAGTCCTAGTTCTAGGCAATCCAACAATGAAATCCATAGATATGTCATTCCAAGGATGATAAGGAATAGGAAGAGGAGTATACAAACCATGAGACTGAACCTTAGACTTAGCTTGCTTGCAAGTTACACATCTGTCACAAAGTTTCTCCACATCTCTTTTCATTCGAGGCCAAAAGAAATGATCATGCAAAGTTTTAAGAGTCTTTGCAATACCAAAGTGACCCATGAGACTTCCTCCATGAGATTCCCTAACAAATAAGTCTCTCAAAGAACAGTTAGGCACACACAATCGATTATCATAGAAGAGAAAACCATCATGTCTAAAGTAATGTCCTTCAGCAAATTTCTCACAAGAGTGGTAAGCATCTTTAAAATCAGGATCATTCTCATATATACTTTTAATCTGCTCAAATCCTAACAACTTAGCATCAAGAGTGTTCAAGAGAACATACCTTCTGGATAGTGCATCAGCAACTATGTTTTCCTTACCTTGTTTATACTTGATGACATATGGAAACGTCTCAATGAACTCAACCCACCTTGCGTGTCTCTTGCTGAGCTTGTTCTGTCCTTTGAGGTATTTGAGAGACTCATGATCTGTGTGTATGACAAACTCTTTTGGCCAGAGATAGTGCTGCCAAGTCTGCAAGGCTCTCACCAAGGCATACAGCTCCTTGTCATAAGTTGCATAGTTGAGGGTAGCTCCTCCAAGCTTCTCACTGAAGTATGCAATGGGCCTCTTCTCCTGCATCAACACAGCACCAATTCCAATTCCTGAGGCATCACATTCTATTTCAAAAGTTTTATGAAAGTCAGGAAGTATAAGAAGAGGGGCATGAGTGAGCTTCTCTTTAAGGCATTGGAAAGCAAGTTCTTGTGCTTCTCCCCACTTGAATCCGACTTCTTTCTTGATTACTTCAGTCAAGGGAGATGCTATGGTGTTGAAGTCTTTCACAAAGCGTCTATAGAAGCCAGCAAGTCCATGGAAGCTCCTTACTTCACTCACTGTCTTAGGAATTGGCCACTCTTGTATACCTCTTACTTTCTCCGGATCAACTTTAACCCCATCTGCACCCACAATAAAACCTAAAAAGACCAAGTTATCTGTGCAGAATGTACATTTCTTAAGATTAGCATAAAGCTTTTCTTTCCTCAACACATCAAGAACAGTCTTAAGATGATCTATATGATCCTTTAGACTCTGACTGTATATTAGGATATCATCAAAGTAAACTACCACAAACAACCCTATAAAAGACCTAAGCACATGGTTCATCAGTCTCATGAAAGTACTCTGAGCATTAGTCAATCCAAAAGGCATAACTAACCACTCATATAACCCATGCTTAGTCTTAAAGGCAGTTTTCCACTCATCTCCTTCTTTCATCCTAATCTGATGATATCCACTCTTTAAATCTATCTTAGAAAAGATGCAAGAACCATGTAATTCATCAAGCATATCATCTAATCTAGGAATAGGATGGCGATACTTCACTGTTATATTGTTGATTGCTCTACAATCAACACACATGCGCCAGCTTCCATCTTTCTTGGGCACAAGGAGTACTGGAACAGCACAAGGACTCATGCTCTCTCGGATATGCCCTTTCTCCATCAGTTCCTCCACTTGTCTTTGTAGCTCTTTGGTCTCAACCGGATTGGTTATGTACGCTGGCCTATTGGGAAGTGTAGAACCAGGCACAAAGTCGATTTGGTGCTCAATCCCTCGCACTGGTGGTAGCCCATTGGGACTATCTTCTGGAAAAACATCTTGATATTCCTGTAAAAGAGAAACAAGTTCACTCGGATACTCCGGTGTAATATCAGTAGTAGTCAAGAGTGATTCCTTATAGATAAGCAACAGAATAGATTGGTTAGAGTAGAGAGATCTTTTAACATCACCAGACTTGGCATAGAAGTTTAGTTGCTTTGTTGATTCAGCGAGAAAGTTCGATCTCTTTCTTCTTTTGTAGTTGGAGTTGATCAGCCTGAACTTCCTTAGGAGTCATAGGCACAAGGACTGTCTTTCTCCCTTTAAACTCAAAGGTGTGCTTGTTAGCATACCCATCATGTATCACACGTCTATCTGATTGCCACGGTCTTCCAAGGAGAATGTGTCCAGCTTCCATAGGCAACACATCACATAGAATCTCATCTTCATATTTACCAATGGCTAAGGGAACCATAACTTGAGTAGAAACTCTCATCTCGCCCTCTTCATTGAGCCATTGTAGCCTATACGGTTTAGGATGCTTTTGGACCTTCAAACCCAACTTTTTAACCATAGTCTCACTCGCAACGTTGACACAACTGCCTCCATCTACAATAAGACTATAGACCTTTCCTTGCACTAGACATCTAGTATAGAAGAGATTCTCTCTTTGCTCCATCTCCTCGGTTTTGCTTTGATGGCTCAAGGTTCTTCTAGCAACTAACAACCTTCCAGTAACCGGGTTGGCCACATATACTTCTTCTGAGCTGTGATCTTCTTCTGCCTCTGTCTCCTCATCAGTAGATTCATAGTCTCCATTCTCAAGAAGGATCATCACACGTTTGTTGGTGCACTCATTAGCATAGTGTCCTCTTCCTTGGCACTTAAAGCACTTAACATCTCTTGATCTCGTAGTAGAAGCTTCTACTTTGCCTTTATCCTTGCTGAAAGGACTAGTAGATTTGTCTTCTTCCTTCTGATATGGTTTGCTCTCTTTCTGGTGGCTTGGCTTATCTTCTTTAGCACCTTGATACTTAGTTCCATAGTTGCCCTGAGAGTGCCCCTTTCTCTTTACTTGTTGCTCCACAAGGATAGCTTTGTGTAGCATTTCTTCCATCTCTACATAGTGCTGCATCTCTACACTGTCTTGAATCTCACGGTTAAGCCCTCCAAGGAATCGAGCCATAGTAGCCTCTCTATCTTCAGATATGCAAGCCCTCAACATCAGCAACTCCATCTCTTGGAAATATTCTTCTACAGACCGTGTCCCTTGGGTGAGCTTTCTTAGTTTCTGATGAAGATCACGATGGTAATGGCGTGGAACAAACCTCTTGCGCATGACAGCTTTCATTTCTGCCCATGTCTCAATTGGGAGCTCACCATTGCGCCTTCTGTTTGTGACCAACTGATCCCACCAGCTCAAAGCATAATCATAGAACTCAGTGGCAGCAACTTGAATCTTTTTAATCTCTGTGTAGTGCTGACAGTTGAAGACAAGTTCAATCTTCTTCTCCCACTCAAGATAGGCATCTGGATCAGCTTTGCCATGGAAAGGAGGTATCTTCAGTTTTAAACCAGCCAGTTCATTGCGTGGGCGATGCCCTCTTCTGTGTCTACGGCTGCTGCGGCTGCTGTGCCTAGAGACTGAACTATGCCGATCCCTTTCATAGTCATTATCAGTCTCCTCTGAGCCAGCATGTTCCTGTCGAGCTTGGCCTCGTCGGTTCCTTCTTGATGCACGACTAGGTTCTGAAGACTCCGCATCAAGCTCTTCTCGGAAGGTACCCAATCTAGTTTCCATCATTGTGTTCATCCTGCGAGTCAAGGCTTCAAGCAAGGCCTTATGTTCGAGACTAACTCCTTCATCTTCCTCAGATTCATGCGCCATAGTACCTGAAATAATCAAAAAGATTTAACAAGTAAGAGATTCAAAGGAAAACAAAACGAGATAGAATCAGATAAGGAAACAAAGAATTCAAACAAGAGAATAAGAAACTTGAGCAACACGGATCAGATTTGATTCTAAATGCTTCGACTCTTCTAACAAACCGATCAGATTCAACAAGTGATGAAAAGATTAAACAACCACAGATTGATGATAATAAGCACTAATTGAACACGCAAAACACAAACAACTTCAGATCTAGCAAACTTGATACCGTAATCAACAAGAATACGAAAGGTCCTTTTAAGAACTTGATCAAAATTCTTAGATCTATCAGTTTTAACTCGAGAAACAATAGATCTAGCTCTCCTGAATATGAAATAGGACAGATCTAGGAAGAAACAACATAAACGAACAGATCTATCAATGATATAACTTAGTGAAGAACAGATCTGATGAAATCGACAAAGAGAAAGTGAAACTCCCCTTCCAGAGTGCTCTGATACCACTTAATGAGATCCTAGGACTCTTCTCTAGATGGATATGGATGGATCCTTGCATAATCGAATCAGAGACTCAAGTTTATCAAGGTTGTGGATCGAATGGTGACACAAGAGGCTGCGGAAAGGCTTCTTGATACTCCTAGGCAATAGATTGGATATGACACACCAAACTAACGCCCTTAGACACTGGATATTACACACCAGCAGACTGGATACTACACACCAGACACTCACTCACGACAAAGGCAAGAGAGAAGAGAAAACCAAAAGGTTTAAAACAAAAGGAAACTTGATAACTTTAGGGTTTGCGGCTACACTCATATATATAGGCTGAGACTTGTACAGACACAAGCTCATTAAAGGAACAGGCTCCTTATGTGTTTAATAGAAATAAAACCAAAGTTTAAAAGCAAAGAAATGAAAACCATAGTCTAAAATAACATAAGATAGTTATGCATCCGAAATGCACCCATGATACATCAACTAGGAATGTGTAAGTGAACTTGATACCTCATTAAAAACCTTGATTAGAAAACCCAATGGGACAAAACTAATCAAGGGAAAAAGAGTATACCAAGTCACTTGCCTAGATGATGATCAGCTTGATGGTAAGATCACTTGAATGATGATAAGTGTGTCTTGGTGGATCAAGCTTCTACCAAGACAGTCTTCTTGCTCCTTAGAGATCTTCAGTATGTTTCTAACAGCTTCCTTGAGTCTTCTTGTCATTGCACGAGTTATAGGGCCTGTGGGAATGGCTAAGACATCTTCTTCTTCAGCTGGTGTATCTTCAGTCTCTCCTTCTTCATCTTTATCAACTAGCTGGTCCATGATCATATCAAAAGTTAATAAAACCTCAAAACAAAATCTCCGTAACTAAAGGTTATAGTTAAGAAATGAAGAAAAAACTAAACAACACCCCCTCTCTCCCCAAAAAAAAACTAAAGAATCCATGCGTACAATTTAGGGTTAATTTGCCAATGACTAAAATTTCAACGAAAGTTAAGAATTTTGTCTACGAAGTGAATTATAATTATAGAATGCAATTTCCCTACAATTTATTTTAACGCATGAGAAAGAAAAATAGAACATAAAAAACATAATTAGCGCTCATTGTTGTTGCAATCATCTTGTTGCCTGATATCAGAAGCCGGCTCATAGTACTCCTCATGATGTCCCCCAAAGCAATCAAAATCCAAGGAACATGATCATTTCCAAAAGCCTTAATGCTTATCGATAGTTCTTTTTCCTTCTAAGAGCACCTCCGATTTTAGTTTTTTTACCATGGAGTTCTTAAGTTACGTATTACTGTACGTATATAGAATAATTATTATTTAATTAAGAATATACTAAAAGTTTTGGAAATCCAACCAATAATATGTTAAATAAACTATTATTGGTAGAGTTTTCGAGAATTTTAGTATATTTTTATATACATACACCAATATATAACTTAAGAACTCTATACTAGAAATCACCATTGGAGTTTCTCAAAAGATACGAGAAATGAAACGTTTACATTTGTTAAGCGCGTTTTTTTCTATGTTATTTATAATTGATAAATATCTTTATAGAGCAAATCAAGTTTTTATTCAAAAATAGCACCCAAAGAAAAAAATTATCAAAGTAGCATTAATTAAAATTAAAAAATAACTTTTATTTTTATCTGGGTTTGAATTTATTGATTAGAATTTAGAGTTAAATATTTATACTACCCCCATTTTTATCCGCATGTAACAAAGAAGATAAAGCCATAAAGGAGAGCAGGAGACTAAAGTTAACTTGTGTCACTATATCAACCGCAAGGTAGTATACACAAGCAGCCTATGAACTATTAGAGGGAACTCTATTATTCACAAATTAGGAAAAGGTAAAGTCACCAATATTTTTGAGCCGTTTTATTTTCCCGGGGAAAAGGTTCACCAATAGGCAATAGCTATCATCTCCCTCTCACTCTCTCCATCGTCATCACCATCCAGGAAACTGTGGAGTTCTTCTGGTCACGAAAGAGAGCTCGAGCAGCTTTGATCGGCGATCACGCCACGGTGGAAGGAAGGTTTCTGTAAGGTTTTTTATTCTTCTTCAGTTATCCATTATATATGACGGGTAAGCAGAGAGAGATTTGACTGATCGGATCATTGCTTTTAGAATGAGAAGCAAGATATGAAACATACAAACAAACATTTCTCCTTGTTATTTCAACATTACTCTAAAGCTCAGTTTTGTTGACGACATCAAGTCACGTAACGGTTATTTAAAACCATATCTTGAACAGTCTTATTCCTATGTACATTACCGACTGCCTTTATCGATCATAATCTTTTTCTACTCCCTCTGTCCGATCATTAATCATAAAACTTGATTGAGTTCTTCATAGTGTATGGATGAATCAGAAGGCTACTAGGTCCACAAGCAAAACATCATTCAAATCTACGACTGCGCAAAAAATCCGAATCCAAAGAACCGAGTTGAATCTAACCTTCCAAAACCGGTAAAATATCTGAAAGGATCCCAAATTATTATATAAAAAACTGGAATCGAACTAGACCCGAACCAAAAATATTCTGGGTGCAGTATTCTTAAGTATATTAATTATTTTAGATTAAATATCTACAAAATGTTCAAAATACCTTAAAATATTCAAAAATTATTTAAAATAGCCATAAGCAAATATCCAAAATATTTAAACACTGGAAATTATGAACTACATACCTACCTTTTCTATACCCAATATTCAAATCGGATCTATTTTTATGTTAATTTTCAGTATTTAGTTATACATTAGTCAAAATTATATGTTGTATATATTATATTTTTATTTTTGAATATTTTAAGATATATTTGGATTTTCCGAAATTTATACATAATTTAAACATGTGTCCAAACCTGAACTGAATCTGTCATAATCTGAACCGAAAATTTGTAAATATTTGAGTAAAGCTCAATCTCCGGCTTTGAAAACAGAAAGCCAAATAGTTCGAACGGGTACCCTATCACTTACCCCTATTCAAAGCATTGGATTCTCAAGCCTAATCATATCCTGATACATTAGCCAATTAAACAAAAGTGTTACCAAATATCTTAGTAACAAACAAAATTAGAGTCCAGAAAATTCTAACAAAGGACTATTCTTCTGTAAGAATTGGGACCGAAGACAAAACACGAACAATCGACAAGGAAAAGACAATGTAATCTGAGTCTAAGTTTAGCTAACTGTTTATCCCATAACCCACGGCAACTGTTTATCCCATAACCCACGGCAACGGTTTCTCCCCTTATCCACGTCCAAAATTTTTAATCTAGGCTATGGGATAATCGTATGGACAATTCTGCTAAATAGACAATTTTTAAGTTTTGTTCACAAAAATAAACTATAAAGAGGAAAATGACCAAAATGTTTTTTTTTTTGTCAACAACAAACAGACTCATATAGACTCTGCGATATGAGTCTGTTTGTTATTGACAAAAAAAAAATGTTTCATTTAATAGGTAAAATGACTCTAATATCCTAGATATAAAAAAATAAAAAAAATTAAAAAATTAAAAAATTAAAAAAATTAAAAAAATATAGTAAAAAAGAAAATTTTTTTTTATAGTTTTAGATTATATGTTTTCAAATTCGAACTTTTTATAAATTTTTTTTTTTGAATTTTTTTTTTATTTTTTTTTTATTTTTTTTTCAAATTTTCTTTTTGTAATTCGAAAATACTTTTTGAAACTATTTTTAAAATTTTTATTTTCAAATTTTTAATATTTATTTTTTATTTTATAAAATTTTAAACTTCAATCCAAATCTCTACCTCTTAACTCTAAACCCTAAGGTTTGGATTAGTTAACCATATGGGTATAAATGTATATTTACCTCTTTAATGAAACATTTTGGTTATTTTACTCTTTGTGGTCTATTTTTGTGACCAAAACTTTTTTGGTGCTATCTCGGGTATTTTTCTAATCATATTATAATTGAAATTGTATCAAATTTCATAGCTATTTCAATATTTAACCACTACACGTCTCAGATGGCAAACAAATATATAGACATAAAATTAAATTATTAAAAATTTAGCATTTTCTAATTTCTACATAGATAAATATATAATTGCTTTTTTACTCATTAAATCGCATTGTGATACTATAAATAAGACTACGGATGAAGGATGCATTACCTCATTTCAATTATAGAAACATGCAAAACATACAAATGCATTACGTACCCATATATAATCTATGTAACCACGATGCCATAAACGTACCCATATGTGAATGCATTACGTTGTACCTTCTGTTCAAAAAAAAAAGCATTACGTTGTACCCAAATGCATTACGTATCCAAATGCAACGTATGAATGCATTACGAACCACATGTATTAATTTTTTTTGGGGGGACCACGTTGAAACACGCATGACCATGTACAAATGAGAGTGCTGAAAGTGTGCGTTCGACTATTGAAACCCCTCCAATAAGTGGCGGAACAAGAAATTTTTTTTACCGGGGTCAAAACAAAAAATATAAAATACAAAAAAAACTTGCAAATGTATTTTGCATACTAGAATTATGTATTCTCTATAAGTCCACATTCAAAATTACAAAGTTAAAAAAATTTAGTAATAAAATTCTGTTTTATCTCATTTTCTAAATAGTAAAATCATATTATAATATTTATTTATCAGAACCATGCCATAAATTAACGTAATCAATATCAACATCTATTAGATAAGAAAATTTCAAAACGAATCTATTATTTATTTGATAAATTAAAATAACTCATTTAAAACATTATAAAATTTTAAGACAAAAATATTCAACTTCCATAATTGAAAAAAACTTAAAATTTAGGAATTTAAGTATAATTTTTAAAGTTCATAAAATATATAGTATACAATATAGAAGATTAAAAAGGATACAAACATTAACTCATAATTTAAAGTTGTATTCTGAACTTTATGTTTTCTAAAATAAAAATAAACTAATTAATTTTTAATTAACCAACAAAATTTAGTGATTATTATTATATTTAAAGTGGGCTTAAACGTATTAATGGGAATTGGTTTCCGTGAACCCATTTAATCATTTAGTTAGGTAATTAAATTTTATCTAGGGCTGGGCAAAAAACTCGGATCTGAAGAACCGAACCCAATCCGAAAAAGTAGTACCGAACCCGAACCGAAATTGATGAAATATCCGAACGGGTTCAAAATTTTGGTATCTAAATAACCGAAACCGAACCCGATCCGAACCGAAGTATCTCGGGTACCCGAATGTAACCGAAATAGATCTATATACCTAAATATATTACTTATTTTTAGATTTAATATATATTAAAAACATTCAAAATATATAAGATACTTTTAAGTTGTCTAAAATACTTGAAAATATACATAAATAGTTAAAAATAAATGTCTAAAATAGCTAAAATATATTCAAAACACCAAAATACTTGAAATATCTATTGATTTTCTATCTAAATATTCAAATCAAACCAATTTATATGTTAATTTTAGGTATTTTGACATATATTATACAAATTTATATGTAATATATTATTTTGTTTTATACATTTTGTGAAATTTTAAGCATATAATGAATATTAAAATTTTAAAAATAATTTAAATGGGTTATCCGAACCCGAACCGAACCCGCAAAAATCTGAACCGAACTCGAACCAAAATTTAGAATTACCCGAATGGAGCTGAAATCTTTAAACCCGAAAACTCGAAACCCGAATAGATCCAAACCGAACCCGAATGGGTACCCGAACGTCCATCCCTAATTTTATCATTTTGTTTTTAGTTTGTTTGAACTTTTGTGGGATCGGAGATAATATTTTCATGGGATTAGCACATTAAGTATCTAAAAGAACACATATAGTTTTCAAATGTGGTGGGGTCAGCTGACCCCCTACTCCCTTCTTATATCTGTCCCTGCCTCCAATGAAAGTGTTGAAATATTGTGTTTATCTACGTAGATTCAACAATCGTCGTAAAATTACGTGCAATAGACATGTTAAATTTTTTAATTCAACAGTTGAATGCTCACAATGAACTTGTTGAAAGAAAGAAATTAGTTACGTGGATTCAACTCTGTTGAAAACTTTCGACTAGTTGAAAGTTAAAATGTGGGACCATAAATGATACATATCAACAAATGAAGCAATGTATAAATAACAAAACTTTATTATAATTTGAACTCATTTTTTCTATGGTAAAATGTTAAAAAAAAAAAATTATACCAAAATGCATGATTTTTTTATGATCTATAAATAGAGACTTGGTTCATTTGATTTGAACACTAATATTTTGTTTTCTTTTTCTACTATAATTTTCTAACTTTCTACCCTTAAAATCTTGGTTATCCTTAACAGTATGAATTTTTCTAAAGAAAATATTTAATTACTATCATATTTTCTATTTTTTTGTTATTTGTATAAATGTAATTAAAATAAAAATTTAAAATTTAAAATGATTTATTCTTTATTATTTTAATTAAACTAATTGAGAACTTTTATTAATATAAAAAGGGGATAGAGTGTTGAATTTTATTAAATAAAACAATTGTAGAGTATAAAAATGAATGGATGTTGAATTGTTAGGTGTAAGAGAGAAAAGGTGATGTGGATGGTAAAAAGTAGAAAATAGGGTGTTGAATTTTTTAGACCAATGTATATAGTCTAAAGTTTCAACTGTTGAAAAAAAATTTTGTGTCCCAGCGCTGCCACATGTTGCTTCATGACTATACAAAACAAAATCTCATTAGTTGTGAGATTTTTTTTTATTTGTATTTTTACCCAATAATTTGAAAGAATTTATTATATAAATATTTTTTTAAAAAAATATCAAAATTATATCAAAATTCAAGATTTATTTTTATCTATAAATAGAGACTAATCTCATGTCATTGGGATACAGAAAAAATACCCGTGATTTTCATTATAATCAACTATTTTAGTGTTTTAAACCTATTTTTGTTAAATGGATCACAATAATAATCCTTACATGTTATTTTAGTTTTCAAGTTAATTACAATCAAATTATTATGTTGTAAAAGATAAATATATAAATTAAAAATAATGGGGTAGGATGTTGAAATTTTTAAAACAAACCATTGTAGAAGGTTAAGATGAAGTAGGTGTTGAATAAATGAGGTGTAAGAGAGAGAAAATGATGTAGAATGTTAAAAAGTGAAAAAAGGTGTTGAAACCATTGTTCATGGTCTTAAGATCATGATTAATGCGAGTCTTTTAGGGTGGAGTTCTTAGCGTAATACTCATTCCGTTCCCAAAAGTAAGATTTTTTAGATTCATTTCTTGTTCCACAAAGATAGATTTTCTATATTGTTAATGTATTTTTTTATACTTTTGAGGAACATTAATTGAGAATATTTGAATTGATTAAATTTTATTGGTGAAAAGTTATTGGAAAGTGTATAATAAAGTAAAAAAATAAATTAAATTATAAACATTTATTAAATTCTTAATAAGTGTGCATACTCTAGAAAATCTTAATTTCGGGAACAGAGGTCGTCTCTTAGTTTTTTTAGTTAAAAGCTAAGAGACCGTATCTTATATTACGCTAAGAGCATACGCAATGCAGGTATTAGCACACGTTTCTTAAATTAAAATAATAATAAAAAGCAACTAAAAGAAAGAGAGAGACCGTATCTTGTACGTCTCTTATGAAGAGATTTATTACATTTGTCAACTTTTCATTTGACAATATCTTTTAACTGTTAAAATAATGTTACAGAAACCCATTACAGTTTTCGACCACTAACGGTTAGTATGAGTCTCATTAATAGTTGATGAAAAAAAAAAAAACCATTTCTAACAGACTTGCATTAATCGTGCTCTTAGAGTGATCTAATTCAAATATATGACTAGTCACGAAGAAATAAAATGTAGAATATTTTTTCTTAAAAAAATCTAGAATAGTTGTAAAGTCCCATTGTCTTAGAAAAAATGCATAATATAAAATGCCATCGAACGTATGTATACATTAAGTACCCAACATTCAACATCTCACCACCGTAGTAAACATACACCGCCAAAATGTCCGGAGAAACGCACTCGCCGACACAGCAGAACTCAAAATGCAACGGTTCAAAACAGCACATCATGGTGTTTCCATATCCAGCACAAGGTCACTTGCTTCCGCTTCTCGACTTAACCCATCAACTCTGTCTGCATGGCGACATCACTGTCTCAATCATCGTAACACCTAAAAACCTTCCTTACCTCTCTCCTCTCCTCACCGCTCATCCATCCGCCGTCTGCGCCGTCACTTTTCCTTTCCCGGAGAATCCTTCTCTCCCTCCAGGCGTTGAAAACGTCAAAGACACCGGTGCTTCCGGAAACCCTCTGATTATGGCTTCTCTTCGTCAGCTTCGAGAGCCAATCATCAACTGGATAAGTTCTCATCCGAATCCTCCGGTCGCCATCATCTCTGACTTCTTTCTAGGATGGACCAACGATCTCGGTATCCCTCGCTTTGCTTTCTTTAGCTCCGGAGCATTCTTAGCTTCGACTCTCCATTTTTTCTCTGACAAGATTCATCTATTGGAGTCAAATGAGCCGGTCTGTTTCTCGGATCTTCCTCGTTCCCCTGTTTTCAAGACAGAACATCTCCCGGCTTTGGTCCCACAGTTTCCGTTATCGCAAGATCTCGAGACTTTTAGAGACACGACCATGAATTTCTCGAGCTATGGTTGTGTTTTCAATTCTTGTGAGTGTCTGGAAGAGGAGTACATGGAGTATGTGAAGCTGAGAACGGGTCATGACCGTGTTTTTGGTGTTGGTCCGCTTCCTTCAATCGAGTTAGGTAAGGGAAACTCCTTTTCCAGTGTAGACGTGGAGGCCTTGATGAGTTGGCTCGATGGATGTCCAGACGGATCTGTGCTCTACATCTGCGTTGGAAGCCAAAAAGTGTTGAGTAAAGACCAGTGTGATGCTCTGGCTCTTGGACTTGAAAAGAGCATGACCAGGTTTGTGTGGGTGGCTAAGGCAGACCCGATACCGGATGGGTTTGAGGATCGGGTTGCGGGTCGAGGAATGGTTGTTAGAGGATGGGCTCCTCAAGTGGCTGTGTTGAACCATGTAGCGGTTGGTGTGTTTTTGAGCCATTGTGGATGGAACTCGGTTGTGGAAGCGGTGGCTAGCGGAACCATGATCTTGGCTTGGCCCCTGGAGGCAGATCAGTTTGTGGATGCAAGGTTGCTGGTGGAGCATATGGGTGTGGCTGTTAGGGTCTGTGAAGGGGGAGAGACTGTGCCGAACCCGCATGAGTTAGGTAAGGTTCTAGCTGAAACAATGGGTGAGTGCGGACGCGAGGTGCGTGGTCGGGCTAAGGAGATGGGACAGAAGGCAAGAGCTGCCACTGAAGCAGGAGGAAGCTCTAATGCAGATTTGGAGAGACTTGTAAAAGAATTGGCCTCTTTATAAAGGTAAGTATATGATTCCAAATGATGTCAAAGCCTTTCAAGAGGTTTATCCAAATAAAAATGTATGTGTCATTGTTTACAAGGTATTTACTATGATTGTGCATCTTCGTCTCACAAAGAACAAAAAAAGTTTGCTCACTACAATCACAATCAAGTTATATAAATGAGCTTTGATTGACAAATGTCCAGAGTAAAAATGAGCTTAATTGTGTTGACAAACAGAAAAAAAAACTGAATGTAGCTTATAGTTAAAATAATTAAAATGAAAGTACTAAAAGTAATCTAAACTTCGTGTACAATTTGTATTGAAAATGACAGATATAAGTTGTAAAAACTTGGGGTTTCTTTGGTTTTTTTAATTGAAGTTGTACAACGAGTCTTTAATATTCTGCTATGTATTAAAAGCCTATTCAGGTAAAAAGAAAACAACAATTCTTCTCATGCTTAAAAACGAAGAACAAAACTAAAGAACCCATGCATACAATTAATTTAATGAATAAGAGCAAAACAGAACATATTAGAACATAATTAACACTCATTTGTGTTGCAATCATCTTGTTGCGCGATATCAGAAGCAGACTCATAGTAGTCCTCATGATCTCCCCCAAAGTTATCAATCCCACAAGAAATATGACCATTTCCAAAAGCCTTGACGTGGTCCTTAAGAGACCTCTTGTGCTTAAAATCCGAGCCACAAGAGCAATACCAAAGCTTACCACAATTCTTCTCATGCGTTCTCCAATCTCCTTTCACTGCAAAGGCTTTGCCACACCTGCGACAAGCAAAAGGTCTAGACCCGTGTTTACGTTTGTAATGTGTTTGGAGGGTTCGAAAGTCCTTAAGAGGCTTGGTTCGTGGGTGGTCAATATTGTTCTTGCAGCCTGGTGCACAGCAGTAACATGGTAGTCTTAGCATTCCTGTTGGTTGGGTTCCTCTTAAGGACTCTGGTCCCTTTCTGTACTGTGAGCCGTGTCCCCACATGTGCATCTGCCATTAACAAAACGGTTTCCATGTCATAAATCATAAGGGAGTCATCATCAGTCTTAGAAAGTATTAGTTTTAAATCTAGGCCACGTGCTATTGTGGTGGTCGGTGGGTATTGTGACACTATGCATTATTGGATTTGTTCAAACAAAAGTATTTGTATATATGTTTACCTATAATTAGTTAACATAATCTTATTTTATCAACGTTTGGATATAGTACTCGCAAACGCGAGGCCAAACGTATTTTCTTTTGGTTTGAGTTGTATTTGCATTTATAATTTTTCTTAAAAAAATTGACCCATTAAAATGTCTTATTTCTTTTCGAATGAACTCAATACTTTAAGAAATGAAATAAACAAATAGGGCTTTAACCAAGTAAAAAAGAGCTGTAAATGTGAAATGTCAAACACTACAAGTAAAGTTCTATATGTATATATTAGCCTCTTTACTGCATGTAATAGTTTAGTTTTGGCATGAAATCATTATTAGCTGTATCTATATTTTGGATAATATATATATATATAAACAAAACAAAAGTAAATATTCACAAATAATTGGCTAGATCCTCCTTACCGTTTTTTGAGTTCACAAAATTCAAGAGAGACAATAAAGATGGAGGTGGACTAAGCATGTTTCAAGATTATAAAGTGTCAGTCTGACAAAAATACTGTTGGTTAAAGAATATATTCTGACTTTACTAGCTTTGTAAGTCGATATTACATATACACCATCATCCAACACACTGAAATTGATTTGAAGTGTACCATCAATTTTGTAAAAGATCGAGTTGATTATTCTTGAATTAATTAAAACATCAAGACATATTTGTAGTAATTACCAACAGTAATTGTTAGTTACAACTATCAGCGATACACCTAAAGATCCATAAATCAATAACGAGTTTGTATATGATTTACTAGACCCACCCAAAAACTATGGACATTGTATAAAACCCATTTTGAAGAATAGTAAGTCAAATCTTAAGAAGAGTTTACATTTGATTCTTGAATCAATGGAGTGGTACCTGCATGTTGTTGTATCTGTTGAATGTCTTGAAGCAGAGAGGACAAGAGAACTGTGTAGGTCCCATCAAAATCTGATCAGGTGTAGGGATCCAGTAGTAATGATCTCTGTGTAGATCTCCATCATCATCATCATGAAGGTGGGAGTCAACTGTGACCTCTACTCCTTGGTCATCATCTTGCTCATCGGTTGTTGCAACAGGAGCAATATAGCTCCCACCAACACCATAGTTTGGTAACCCTAGATGAAGATCCACGGTTACATCATGAGGATAATCAAGAAACTTTGAAGAGCTGATCTGATCTGTGTCCATGAAATAATGTTGATCTTGTTGTTCTTGGTGCCTTATAGGGCTTAAGCTAAGAAGAGGAAGAGCTTCTTTGAGCGGGGGTGAGTTAGGGAAAGTGGAAGTAGTAGGAGCCATGTAATTAGGGTTTGTGGTATTAGGATAATAAAAGCTGTTGTGAGAGTTGTAAATGTAAGAAGGAGAAGTGGAACAGTTGAAGTTTGTATTGTCAAATCCATTGTTGAAGAGATTAGAATAAGCTGGATTAGACATGACTTTGAGGAGAAGACAAAGGAGGAGAAGAAGAAAGCCACCGTATCTTTGGTTGATGGGTTTGTGCTAGAGAGATAGAGAAATAAGATAGGGATGTGAGTGTATGTGTATATATATAGAGAGGATATGGGTGTGTCAGTGTATGTAATTATGTATGTACTAGCGTTTGAGATGTGACGAAGCGGTGGAAACTATTTTTGGGGTTAGCGTTTTGGTGGATCTATGGTTTTACGTATATGTACATGCACTATAAAGTCAAACATATTTAGATCCTTGTGCAGTTGTGCTCATAGAACTGGTCTATAAAATTAACCTAAGATTTAAAGCGATTGTATAAAATGACAAATCATATGTTAGCCAACATAATTTTTTTTTAAAATATAACGTTATTGCAACTGTGATTTTAAAATGTATTTTAAAATTTAAAATCTACTTTTATGGAAAAATGGTTTAAGTATTAGATTTTAGAGTGTTGTTGTGATTTGAAGGTACTATTTACAATGTTTGGATTCCCGGCAAAGAGGTGAAAACACTTTTGTTGTTGTGATTTGAAGGTATTTTGGTAGAGTCTATAGTTAAAAATATGCAAACTTACAAGTAATCGTTCTAGATGTGTTATTGAATGAATGAAGTTCCACAGTTAGTAGTTGAAAAATATTTAGCTAATATATAAGAAGATATATATATATATATATATATATATCATCCCTCCTAAATGGAATTCAACAGTATTAATTTGAGGCAATTTTATAATTATATCATTTGTTTTTTTTTTTTTTTTTCACTGAAAACTTCATTAATAATAATAGGTAGGGGGATGGGCCAAATAAGGTCCAAGCCCTAGGGTTCAATACAGAAGATATGAAAAACGCAGAGATTCTTTTGCGAGATTATCCGCTTCCACATTCAGAGAACGAGAGATATGCGCAAAAGAGATTGATGCAAACTCAGTAGATATCGATCGGATGTCTTTCACAATACCGATGATTTTCTTAGCCTGAGTGATGCCGGAGATTGCTCGGATGAGCGTTAAGTTGTCGGAGAGCACCTCAAGAGAGCTGAACTCCAAATTGATCGCCATACACATAGCTGATCTGACTGCAGAAGCCTCTGCAACTAGAGGGGAGCCTATCGAAGCTTCACACATCGATCCTTTGATGGGAGATTCGAGTCTCGGACCCGAGAACACCCACCCTAGTCCTGCTACGAGCTTTTCCTTGTGCCACGCCGCGTCTGTCTTGCATGTCACTTGGTCGTTATCGAGATTAATCTGTGGTGGTGATCGCGATTGGAATTGCTGACTCTGAGGTAGGTCCTTCTTTCCAGAGGATTGATTTTGCGAATTAGTCCGTTCTCTTGCTAACTTAATCCCGTTCAGTGTTGTTTCCTCAGGAGATTGGTATCGTCCTTCGAAGATGAGGGTGTTTCTCGCCGTCCAGATGGCCCATAAGACCCAGGGGAGTATGTTAAGAGAGATTCCTGAGGGAGGCAGACAGATAACTCTCCTAAATTTGACTACTACCTCTGGGAAAATCATCCCCGCAGCTAGGTGAACTGCTTTGCTAAGGGGGATAAGATCCCAAACATTCTTCGCGTACTGGCAGTTGAAGAAACAATGCATCTCATTCTCTGTATCTTGGCATCTAACACAAGGCGTTGCTGATGTCATACCTCTTCTTTGCAGATTTGAGCCTAGAGAGATAGCTTTATGGACGATGGACCAGAGGAACGTTTTCATCTTAGGTGAGAATTTGCCTGCCCAAATGTCTCTGATCCAGCTAAATTCTCCTTCTGCTCTTGTTAGCTGTGTATGATGGTTGTGAGAAGTTGCAGCAAAGTAACCTGATTTGGTGGAGAAAATGCCCGAAGCTGTCTGGTGCCAGATAAAGGAGTCTTCCGCCCCCGTTGAGCTTGGCTTTAAACATTGTATCTGCTCGGCGAGGTCTGGTAAGAGCTCCTCGATTCTCTGCTTGTTCCATTTGAGTTCGGAAGTTAGTAGATCTGCCACCGTTAGGTCTAGGGCTGATTCCTTGATAGGTCCCATAGGTTTTAGGATCTTATCCAATGAGATCCAAGAATCCTTCCAAATCTTGGTCGTTTGTCCATTTCCTATAGATTTCCCTAGGTTTTCTTTCAAAAGGTCTCGCCCATGGAGTATACTCCTCCATCCATGGGAACAGCTCTGCGAGGGTGCTATCTCTAGGAAACTCTTGTTGTGGCAATATTTTCCCATGAGAATACGTGAAAAGAGACTCTCTGGTGCTGTAATAATACGCCAGGCTAGCTTTGCTAATAGAGCTTGATTGAAACGTTGGATATCTCTAAGCCCCAAACCCCCCAGAGCTTTAGGCTTCGTTAGTTGGTCCCAAGCAACCCAGCATATTTTCTTTTTGCCTTCAGTCTCATCCCACCAGAATCTGGTTAGTACTGACTGGATTCTTTTGCAGAGGCTCACCGGTAGCTGAAAACACGACATGGAATACGTAGGTATTGCGCTGAGGACGACCTTAAGCATTGTGAGCTTTCCGGCTTTTGATAACCTCCTTGCAGACAAGCTTACTGCTTTCTGTCGGATTCTATCCACGATAGAGGTAAACAAATCTCTTTTTCTTCTCCCAAAATGCTCTGGAAGGCCAAGGTACTTGCCTAAGCCCCCTTCCTTTGTGATTCCCAATACTGATTTGGCATTCTCTTTGATTGCAGGGGGAGTTTTTCTTGAGAAGGTGATAGACGACTTGTTCTTATTGATCCTCTGTCCAGAGCTTTTTCCATAGTCTGTGAGTACTGCTTGGAGTGCTTCGCAATTTGATTGAGACGCAAGACAGAAGAACATCGTATCATCTGCGAAGAGCAGATGATTTATTCTTGGACAACCTCGTGCCACTCTTATACCCTGAAGTAGCCCTTTCCTCCCAGCCTCTCTACACAGCCCTGAGAGAACTTCACCGCAGAGGATAAACACATAAGGAGACAGTAGGTCGCCTTGCCTGATTCCTCGGAGAGGTAAAACATTTCCATACACTGTCTCATTTATAAGATAGGAGTAGGAGACTGTAGTGATGCATTGCATGATCCAATTTATCCAAATTGCATGGAAACCAAACCGGTATAGGACATCTGAGATGAACTGCCATTCGATCTTGTCATAGGCTTTTGGCATATCTGTTTTAACTGCCATAGAACACCTTATTTCCGCTTTTGATGTCTTTAGAAACTGTAGTACCTCATGCGTAATAAGTACATTGTCTGCAATTGCCCTTCCCGAAACAAATGCTGATTGATTTTCCGATACTATTACTCCAAGAACATTCTTTAATCTGATATAGATTAGTTTAGAGATGATCTTGTAGTAAATGTTGCATAAGGCAATTGGCCTGTACTCTTCCACCGTTTTAGCTCCCAGAACCTTTGGAATGAGCCTGACATGAGTCTTTTTTATTGATGGTACGAGGAAACTTGTTGAGAAGAAGGCTTGTATCTCGAAGATCACTGCTGGACCAACTACTTCCCAGTTGGCGTGAAAGAAACTGGCTGAAAAGCCATCTGGTCCTGGCGCCTTTTCTCCATTTATCGAGAATGTGGCTTCGGTGATCTCTCTCTCTTGTGGAATAGCTATCAGTTTCTCATTTTGCTCTGATGTTATGCAAGGTTGTATAGCCCCATGAACTATCCGATTCCCGAGATACTCTGATGATTTGAACAGATCTGCGTAGAAAGAGGAGATGATGTTCGCTATTTGTTCTTCTTCGTACTGTGGTAAGCCATCCTTATCTTCAATGACAGAGAATCTATTCCGTGTAGATCTACCTTTTGAGATAGCATGGAAATAGCCCGTGTTTGAGTCTCTCAGACTTAACCATAATTGTCTGCTTCTTTGTTTCCAGAAATATTCCTCTGCTTTGTAGAGCTGGAGAAGGTCTGAGTTGAGCTTCTGAATCAAAGCTTCATCTGGTTGTAGATCAGACAGAGCGGCATCAAGTCTGTTACGTATGTCCTCCAGGCCCTTCTGGCTGTTCTCGTAGAACTCTCTGCACCATTTGCAAATGGCCTGACGACATAAAGAGAGTCGAGCCTCAACTGATAAGTTTTCATTTCTCGTCCAGGCTGAAGATACCAGTTTCTTTATTTCCATGTTATCATTTAGTCGTCTGTCGAATCTAAAGATCTTTACACCTTTCTTTTTTGATGTATCCAGGAGCGAGAGGAGAGGTCTGTGATCAGACTCTTCGTACTTGAGGTATTGACTTCTACACGGTGGGAATAGATCAGCCCAATCACTGTTGCTTAGAGCTCTATCCAGTCTGCACAAGACTAGGTGCGTATGTCTCTTTCCCCTCCAAGATAGATAGCTGCCTGAGTGTTTGAGGTCAAAAAGGTCGTTTTGAGAAAGAAAGGATCTAAAGGCTCCGAAGGTTCCTTCTGCTCTATCTGGGCCTCCGCTCTTTTCACTGTTGTCAATAATTTCATTGAAATCTCTAGTAAGAAACCATGGTCCTCCATTTGTTGAGTGTAGATTAGATATCTCATTCCAAACTTGTAATCTTTTTGAAACCTCTGGCTCCCCGTACACAAAGGTTGCGTGGAAACTGATGCCTTTAAACATTATCCTTGTATCAATGTAATTGTTTGTTGCATGTTTAACCGTGAGATCGATGTCTTTTTTCCAGGCAAGGAAGAGGCCTCCTCCTCCGGGGCTATGGGGAACAACAGCAACGTAGTTGTAGCTTTGAAACCAATGGAATTCTTTCAACACCATCTCTGTAGGGTTTTTTGTCTCCATAAGGAAAGTTCCATCGGGTGAGTTCCTCCTCTGTAACTCCTTTAAACGCTGGACTGTAATGGGATTCCCCAACCCACAATAGTTCCAGCTCAGGATTCCTAAGGAACCTGGTGTAGCTCTGACCGAAAATCCTGTTTCTTGCTTGAATTAGGTGTATCATTACCGGCCGGAGGCATTGATCCTTGATGTGAAGATCTTGCTGCATTCTTTGTTTGAGTTGGCAAGGTTTTTTTGGATTTTTCCCCTTGGTTTCTTTGTTTTCCCCTAGTCATCGCTGGAATTAACTGAATGGGTGGGTTCAAAGCAGGAGTTGGGGCTTCCTTTTCCCTTCCTGACCCTTTTTTTGCTTCTCCTGATGTCATACGAGCTTTTGAGGACTCACCCGTTAGCCGCTTTCTCACATTTCCTGGTGAGTGTTGTATCTGTGACAGTTTCCTTTTTTTAATGCTTGTTCCTCTGAGAATATTAGGAGACAGTCGTTGTGAGCGTTTCTTGCCTTGCTTTGATACTTTGTTTTTGGCTTTGTTTTTGAAATTCTGTAGGGTTTCCTCATCATCTGCCACCTCAAGATCATTTGATGATGTCTCTTGTTCCTTCTCTGGACCCTCTGAGGAACTTATAATGAGTGACTTGAGACGTGGAGAGTTGGTATTCTCCAGCAGGGGTTCTGTGTTGCACAAAGGATGTGCCGCATTTTGATGGTACGGTTCGAGGCTTCTCAACTTTGGTGGGGGTGTGACCTCTATGTCTGATGGTTGCATTGCTATATCAAAGTCAATTCCCGGAGGACTCACCGATCTAATACCCCGCTCCCATGGTGATAGTGGGCGTCTCTGGTCGGCTGCGGCAGCCATAATAGAGTCCGCTGTTTTTTCCAATAATCCTTCCGCGTCACCCAGTAGAACCCGTTGTCTTCTGGCCACCACCTCCACTGGATCAGTACAGCTAAGGTATTGCTTTGTGACTTCCTGAAGTTCCCGCATTACTTGTTCCTTAGATGGGATCGTAGGAGTTTGACCTAACTGCAGAGATCCTCTTCTTTCAACTGCTTCAGGGGGCCCCTGCTGTTTCATGAGACGAGCCACCGCTTCTTCTGTTTGTCCTCGAGCATCCCCTGCCAGAACCCTCTGTCTCCTCGCTGCTGCTTCAGTGGGTTCTGGACAGTTCAGGTAAAGCATGGTTGCCTCGTTTAGATCATTTAGAATTTGCTCTTCTGTTCGCTCCTGTAAGACCCTTTGTGAAGTCTGAAAAGTTGTGTTTGTAGCTATAGGGGTTTGAGGTTTTGCTCTGGACGGGCCCGTTGTCTCTATTGTCGGTTGAGGTAATGTTGTTTGCTTTAATCTCCATTCACTGAGGCCTCTCTGCGGAAAAGGGGGTCTCCTCTGCAAATCTCTTCCTGACACTGGGTCTCTTTTCTTTGTGTAGGGTGGGGAGCTCAAACTGTGAGGTTCAGGTACACTTTCCACCATTTTTCCTCTCCAAGGGAGATGTTCCTTGGCGGTCAATCCTTTCATGGAAAGCTGCAGCTTTCAGGTCTTTAGTAGGCATAGATCTGCCATCTCTTGGTGGTAAGGGTGTAACTTTTCTACTACGCTGCTCAGGAGCTCCTTGTCTACCACGGTGACATTCCTCCTCCATCTCAGAGTATGAAACCTCTCTATGTTTTGACGTTTCCTTATCCTGTAGCTGCTCTGCTTGTGGTGTCTCCCTTGAGTTTGTAGGGCAATCTTTCTTCAAGTGTGAGAGGGAGTAGAAAGAGGAGTAGTGATTCTCTAGCTTTTCATATTCCAGGTAGATAAGACTCTCTTCCCCTGAGTCAAATTCTATGATTGCTTCTTTTATCAGAGGTTTTAGCCCATCAACTAGCACTTTAACTCTTGTTGTCGTCTTGGTGAGTTCATGGTCTAGGAGCGTTCCTAGATCCTTCCCTATTTTACATACCATGTCTTCAAGCCAGAAATGAAGAGGCAGGCCTTTGATGCGGATCCAGAAAGAGATCTGTGAAGGGAATGTTGTCGATATAACTGGTTCCCACCTTTGAATGATGACCATCCAGTAAGCAAAGTGGTAGGGACCGTTATCCAACACTCTCTGTAATTCCTCCTCTTTCTCAGATCTGAACTGAAAGCAGCCATTACCTAGATCTGATCCTGTGGCTCTTCCCAGTAGGTGCCATTTGCGAGGTAAGGCTGGAATGAGAGCCCAAATTCTTTGTTCATGTGGGTTGGTGACGCGTCCAATGAGAGTCTTCGCGTTTTCTTTGATAAGAGCAGAGTTATCAACACTAGGGGCTTTGATTCTTTTTATGTGAGTTTCTTTATCTTCAGACATCGGACCTTTCCCCTTTTCTTCTCTTGACAAGCGTCTTGGCATGTTTCCTTGCAGGTTTGTTGCTCAGATCAGCTCGGTGAGTAACAGGATTTGAGATGTGGTATCTTCAACTCTCTCGTGGGTATCAGGATGGAGCAGAAGAAGATAATTTCGATGATGAATATGGAAAGGCTTGAGATCTGTAGAAGGTGAACTCTCCGGAGGATGCTACTTCCAGAAAAGAAATAGGGTTTCCAAGTGAGATCAGATAAAGGACCGGAGGATACTTGCCAAAAACGGAACTTCTCTGAGATGTCGTTGTCACTAATTTGAAACGTTGGAGACGTTGATTTATGAGTAGTGTCTGGGAGAGTCCTTTCTCACCTGAGACTTTTGGTAATTATATCATTTGTTATCAGTAAACTTTTCTGAAATTAACAGTCCTAGAAACACAAGTTGTATACACCTTCTTTTTTGTGTCACCCACAACGAAATCAAATATAAATGTGAATATATAGAAGTATAGAATTCGAAATGTGAATAGTATGTGAAGCTATTGGTGACCAGGAAACCAACTAAGCCAATGTGCATCAACGTAATGAGTAATATGCATAAATCAAGAATATAGAGGCTGCTCTATCTTACATACCGTTGTTGCGGGTTAACATATATATATATATCTATGTTATACAAAAAAAAAAAAAAAAATATATATATATATATCTATATCTGGAGAGAGGTAATATATTGATAATTGATAGATAATCAGGTGTTTGTGGGGATAATATATTGATGGCTTTGGGAGATGAGAGTTGTGATCTAAGACAGCAGTTGCTTCGGTGGTCTCGTCTCCATGTCGGCTCTGCTTCAGAAACATATTACTTGGGAATGGTAACCACAATTTTTTTTTTTTTTCTTTTTGTAACCCCAATTTCTTATTCTCTCTGACAACAGTGTTATAAACCCAATTTCTTATTCATCTACATCAATGTGTATTTTATTGTTTTTTGTTTTTTATCAAAATTTTATTGTTTTATGTTATATAGAAAAATTGCACATATATATACTGGTTATCGATTTGTGTATGTATATATATTATATATATTTGTTTATTTTGGGTTTACATTTTCGTTTGCACTTGTTTGCTCCTGTTTATTTCTCGCTAAATTTTCATCGATGTCCCGATTCATGCATACGCTTTAAGACCTTTTACAAAAAAAAAATGCATACGCTTTAAGACAGTACACAAAGGATATTTTTTTTCTAATGTATTTTTAATAGAAAATCATGTGATTGTAAAGTGATACATCATTTATGTTCGTTGTAATAATATTAAAATAGGGTTTACACTGTTGAAGCATACATGATAATTGTTTGATTTGATGGTTTTTGTGTTGAATGGATTATAATCCACGTGATATGCGAGTTGTAAATTTATATTTCGGGTTTAAAATTATTTATTCACATTATTGTGAGTTATAATTCAACATTCACATATATTTTTGAGACCCAAATACTTCAAAATTTTAATATATGATATTTTCATATCTCAACTGGCGTTTTATCAAAAAAAAAACTCTAAACTGCCTCGTATGTAATGTATTGTAATTCGAAGGCGAGTAATGAGAGATGTCATGATAGACTTCCTTTTTTTTTTTGGGTAAAAACATGATAGACTTCCTTCTCTGTATTTGGCTCTTATTATCCATTAGAAGATTCGAAATAGGGCTGATTTCGCTTCCACATGATGCAGATGATGCGACTGAAGCTCTCACAAGATGGAACACGATCTCATGGTTTCTTGGCTGATAATCTCAGAAATTGTAGCCTCTATATAATGAAAGAAAAGTTGTTTAGCTTTTTTTGTTTGAAAACTGTCTTGCTCTTTAGAGTTAGGTCACACTGGACCAAACCTTTTAGAATTTTTTTTTGTGGTAAATAATATCACATTTTAATCAAAAAGATAGATTTTCTCATGCATTACAAATACGTGTTCTGATTTTTTCCTTAGTTTTAAATGATGCAATCCGCACCACATTTTTCTAGGATTTTTTGTTGAACGAGAATGGTGAAAGCGGGTTAAAAAAAGCTTAGAACCATATCACACCTCTTCACCGTTATATAAGTTGCATGTAAAGTGGATAAGTCTACAAAAAAACACATGTATTTAGAAACGTTGTATATATAGTGACCTATTCATTACATATTCATAACCTTTCTTTAGAATGCAAAAGTTATGGGTCTTCATCTCAAACCGGAGACTAGAACAAATTATATCTCGTCGTCAGTATTCCAACTTACAATCTTACAAATTTTCTCTTTTAGATGGCAACTAATTACCAGTTAAGTTAACAATGCTCGATTATGGGGTTTAAGTAATATATTAATTATGTCTTGAAAAAGAGAGTAATACAATTTTTTTTTGGAGTAATTCAATTGTTGTTTGTAAGCTGCTTGCTAATTGCAAGATCGAACATTGTGAAGATGGGTCAAACAACGTGGGTTTGAAACAAACTTGTGCTGGTCGCATTGTGTGAACTCGAACATCTTTGGATGAAAGTCCAATCTATGTTGAGACAGTTTACTTTTGATATTATTAATTAATAACTAGCTAATATTAAAACATAAGATGTTCTCGAGATAGCACGAGTGTGAATGTTTTGTGGTTGCACTTTGCAATTGCATCAGTACGTTCTTTCAAACCGTCACTTGTCTTCTGTTTCTTTGTTGTTCTCTCTTCTCCAAACATTTTTATCTATCTATGCACCACATATATAAATACGACTTAGTTATATATACCGGCATGTATTATGTATATATATGTGATTTGTATAAGCACATGTGTGATGGACTACTGGTTGTCATTATCATTGTATTAATTAAACTTTGGAATATCACTACAAGAAAACATCAAGGATTCTGAGGGAAAAAATCGTCGGAATTTCGTCGGAATATCGTTATTCCGACGACATACCGACGAAACACGTCGTCGGAAATAATTCCTCGGAATTTCTTTTTTCCTCGGAAATTCCTCGGAATTTTCCGACGGAATTCCGAGGAAATAAATTTCCGAGGAAATTCCGAGGATCACTAGTTTGTCGGAAATGTCCTCGGAATATACCGAGGGAGAACTTCGTCGGTATAATTCCTCGGCAATTCATCGATCGATGCGTGTTTGGACATATATACATCGATCGATAGGAGTATACCGACGGACCTTTTCCTCGGTTTATTCCGAGGAACTTTTCCCTCGGTATATTCCGAGGGACCAGTTCCTCGGAATTTTCCGAGGGACAGCTCCCTCGGAATTTTCCGAGGGACAGCTCCCTCGGAATTTTCCGAGGGAGCTGTCCCTCGGAATATACTGAGGGAAAAGTTCCTCGGAATAAACAGAGGAACCTGTCCCTCGGTATAGCCCGAACGTTTTTTAAAAAACGCATCGATCGATGCTTTTTTGTTCAAAAACGCATCGATCGATCAAGTGAAAAATATAATTAATTTCCTCGGAATGTAAAAAATATTAATTTTTAAAAAAAAATAAAATTTCTGAAATTTAAATTCGAAAATATGAAATTAAAAGTAAAATTGAAATCATATTAATTAATATTCAAAGTTTCACAAATAAAAATAAAACATTCCGAGTTTGTGGAAAAAAAAAAACTACGGGTCTGGCACGTCCGGGAACACCTCGTTCGGGTACATCCTCTGCATCATCTCCATCATTTGCTGGTTCAGCCTCCTCTGTGCCTCATAGCCCGCCTGTTGAGCCGCCATCTGGGTCTCTAACAAAGATATACGATCATCTTTGTCCTTCAACTGGGTCGTAAGTACTTCTGGATCAACAAAGGGCGGTGGTGCAGAAGAAGAGGGAACCGACCGGGTGCGACGACCCAAACCGACCAAACGTCCCTTCTTCTTTGGAACCGACTGAATAGAAAAAAGCCAAATTTAGAAATTTAAACCAAGAAATAAATGAATTGAACTTTTAAAAACAAAGAACTTACGGATTCAACGATTTCGTTGATTCGAAACCGGGACAAGTTGGTCGAAGCCGTCGAAGTGTCATCCTCGGTTTGAAGCTGAGACACTTCGTCTACCACCTGAGTTTGGACCAGGTCGACCACGTCCCTCACAAGACCGTCATCAATCTGGCCGGTCTTCTTGTTGGTATACGCCCTCCTCATTAGGGCGAGATCATCAACCGGCTCGCCATCATTTTCTTCCGCCTTGAAAAAAAACATAAATTAAAGAAACATTAGAAATTAGAAGAAATGCACAATAAATTTAAATTCTGAAACTCAAATAATTGAAGAAAAAGCGGTTGAACTTACCATGCGATCTCCGAGAGTGGCAATAGATTGAGCACCCAAGTTATGCTTGTAGATGCCCTTCCCTTTACGGTCGCTCCTGCGGTTGGTGGAGTTGGTGGAAGAAGTTTCTTTCGTCTCTTCCTTATCCCAATGCGCACACAACTCCTTCCAGACCGTGTCGTTCATCGACTTTGTGACCTTTTAATAAAAAAAAAAGAAAAAGTTTAATAAATAAAAAAATAGTTTAATAAATTAAAAAATGGTTTAATAAATTAAATCGAACCTTATTGATTTCCCACTTCTTCTTCCACTCGTGGATCTGCTTCCCATAGTTGTCCATTATTTTATGGACGAAGTGGTGATAGATAAAGAGCGTCTCATCGGAATTCCAGTTGAACTCTTGCTGAAAAAAAACACAATTAGTAGAAAATTTATATTAAAGATTAAAAATATAAGTAAAAAATTAGAATACTTACCGCAAACTGACGAAACCACAGAACCTGCTTGTCGGTTGGGAAGTGAGTGAAAGTCGGATGTCCACTGTCGAGGGCCGAGTACATCATACGGTTGATCCATGCGCTGATCCCGTTCCCGAATCGGTTGAACCTTATTAAAAGAACAAACGGTTAATAATGAATCCAAATTTAAAGAAAAAAAAATGTTTAATTACCATGTTTGACCCCGTCCATGTGGATACGGAGTGAGATACGGAAGATGGTCACGACCGGGCTGTTGAACCAACTCCGCAACACGCATCACTCCCGGAGGACCCGGAGGAACAGGAGCGGATGCAGCAGCGGGAGCGAGAGTAGCAGGAGCGGGTGCAGCAGAGGGAGATGTATGGTTGGAGCTGTGGGGCGAAGGGGAATCCTGAAAATGGCTGGAATCCCGAGACTGGCTCCCCGTACCACCACGACCACGACGCTGTCGAGGCCGGGTCTGATCATCATGAGACCTGTAAATTTAAAAAATATATTTAATAAATACAGAAATATATAAATTAATTTTTTAAAAAAAAAAAAAAATCCCAAATAATTTAATCACAAAAAAAGATTTATATATATTTAAAATTTTTAATAAATATATAAAAATAGTTCTAATAAACAAAAAATAGTTGTAATAAATAAAAATAGTTTAATAATTACAAAAAAAATGTTTTAATAATATATATATATTAAAAATATTTTTAAATCCCAAATAATAGTTTTTAATCACAAAAAAAGTTTTATAGATATTTAAAATGTTTTGTAAAATCCAAAAAATCGAATTTATATAGAAATTTTTTTTTTGTAAAGTACAAAAAATCGAATTTATATAGAAAAATCGTTTTGTAAAATACAAAAATCGATTTTATATACAAAAATCGATTTTATAAATACAAAAAAAAAAATTATAAAAAAATTCTAAATCAATTCAACAAAACAAATCATTCAACCAAATCACAATTCTAAACCTATTATACAACCAAATCACAATCCTAACCAATCACCCTAAAAAAAATCTATCAAAACCACACAGAAACCTAACAAATAGAACCTAAGAGAGTGGGATATGGTCCTTACATGATTTGTGTAAGAGAAGAGGGAGATCGCCGGAGATATCGTCGGATTTCAGGGGGAAATCGCCGGAGAGAAGAGAGGATTTGCGCAGAGGAAGAAGAGAGAAATGGGGAAGAAGAACGGGCTTGTGGTTATAAAACCTAGGGTACGACAGACATTATCCGTCGGAATTCCGTCGGAATTATAATTTCAATTTTCGCGAAATATTTGCCCGGTAAAATGAAAATATTCCGAGGAAATTCCGACGGATAGTAAAATATCCGTCGGAATTTCCTCGAAATATTTCGAGGAAATACCGAGGAACTAGTGTTTGGGGTTTTAAAACATCAATTTTTTTTTGCCGTATTTCATTTCTTATACAATTGTAATGCATACCATTGAGGATTCTTTGTATAGATGAGCATAAACCATGAAATAAAAAATTTCAAAACTAATTGAAAGTATTCCCTTTACCGTTCATTAAAAGGTATAAGTGTTTGTCTTATGTTGCGAGATTTTGTTCATACAATCGGAAAAGTGTTAATTATACGGTAAGGAACAAATTTTTGATTTCATAATGAACGTAAGACACTTAATAAGGGTTATATAGGTGTTATTCAAACGGCAAAACGTTGTTTTCAGTTTAAAAACCATATTTCCTCGGAATTTCCTCGGAATATTCCGAGGGAACTCCGAGGAAACCCTCTTCCTCCTCGGAATTTCCTCGGAATATTCCGAGGAAATTCCGAGGAACTAGTGTTTGGGGTTTCAAAACGTAATTTTTTTTTAATTAAACGCATCGATCGATGCATTTTTGAACAAAAACGAATCGATCGATTACTAAGATGGACCGGGCCGTAAGATTGTGATCGATCGATGAGAATATCCCATCGATCGATCGAGAATCTCAATTGTTCCTCGGAATGTCCTCGGAAAATCTTGTATGTTTTTTTAAAAACGCATCGATCGATGCGTTTCTGAACAAAAACAAATTGATCGATTACAAAGATGGACCGGGCCGTAAGATTGTGATCGATCGATGAGAGTATCCCATCGATCGATCGAGAATCTCAATTGTTCCTCGGAATATCCTCGGAAAATCTTGTATGTTTTTTTAAAAACGCATCGATCGATGCGTTTCTGAACAAAAACAAATCGATCGATTACAAAGATGGACCGGGCCATAAGATTGTGATCGATCGATGAGAGTATCCCATCGATCGATCGAGAATCTCAATTGTTCCTCGGAATGTCCTCGGAAAATCTTGTATGTTTTTTTAAAAACGCATCGATCGATGCGTTATAGAACAAAAACGCATTGATCGATGCTTGTTCGGAAAACAGAATTATAAGGCAAAACCCGACCTTTTCTGGATCTAAACCTTAGAACTCTCATCCCCTCCGATTTCCCCTATAATTCGCTACCCCTTTCTCTCTCTATAATCATCCGATTTGAACAATTTTGGGCTCCATTCCACTTGATTTTTCGAGCTCTACCTGATTCCTACACTCGTCTTCACCCTAAGACAGGTATACTCCGCGAATCTCCACATTCTGAAATCGTGTTCTTGAGCAATTTTTTGGGTTTTGTGAATTTCTTATTTTCGTGTTGATTCCTTGATCAAATATGCATGAAACAGATGTTTAAACATGGAATAGAACACAATTGTCTGTGATCAACGAGTTTGGAACAGGATTTGAGATGATTTAGGGATTGAGTTCCTACCCCCTGCTACCGCACTAGTAGACAAGCCATCCTTCTTCACGCCAAAATATCAGACCAAAGGCAAGGGCGTGGTTGATGAAGAAGGAGAAGATGAGGCTGCACAAGTCATTCCAGATGATTCACAACCCCATCAGCTACTCCCATCAGACTCCAGCCAGTACAAGCTGCAAGAGCTTCCACCGAACGCCACTTCGCGCCAGCAACAACATTGGAGAGATCAGAGCATAAAGACAAACAACGACATGCTACACAAGATCTGGGTTGCCATTTCACGTATCAGGCCGTGTCGTTGCCAAAAGGATGATGTAGTTCATCGGGACAACTCTCCATCCAGTTCTGGTTCTGGTTCGAGTGGTACACACAGGGTAAGAAAGAGGTCCAAGAGACCCAACGATGCAGGAACATCTGGAGCAGGAGACGAGGAGTAGGAGCTATCACCGGCTATTTTATTTTCTTTTCTATTCTAACGTTTTATGGTCTTATTTTCTGTTAATTTTGAACTGAGTTTTTTTTTGGGTTTCTTAATTATGAGTTCGTATTTTTTTCACATGGTTTCTTCGTTTTATTTGGTTGTGTTCTGAGTAGTTTTTAATTCGTATTCAGCTTTGCTTTGCTAGATAAACCAAATAACTATTATCCGAGGAAAGAGGTTATATCAAGTGTTCCTCGGAATTTCCTCGGTATTTCTTAAAAAAAAAAATAATAAGTTCAATGGTAGTCTGTTTCCGAGTCATCATCACCAGATGAATCTGAATCTGGATCTTGGTGAAACTCTCCAATCACTGGTTCATCCTCTACGTGAACGACGGCTTCCTCTCCAAAGTCGGTTAAATCGACTACAAGGCCAACTCCAGCTAAATCTTCTGCTGCACTTAAGTTGCCGGATGTGCTTGGTTGTAGTGGGTCTTCCAGCTCAGAACTTCCCTGAACTCGGCCTCTCGGGTTGAGTCTTGTAACAGTAACCCATGGATCATCTCTGTTCCTTACCCGGGGGTACTTGATATAACAAACCTGTAACATTTAGAAAAATTATAAATTAGTACACATGATGATGAATCATTCTGAATAATTAACATTTAATTACCTGATCGGCCTGAGAAGCAAGAATGAAAGGATCATAATATTGCAGCTTTCGCCTCGAATTTACTGATGTAACACCAAATGCATCTGTTCTCACACCTCGATCTGGGGTGTTGTCGTGCCAATCACAATATAAAACAGTACAGCGCAATCCAACCATGTCCAAATACTTAATTTCCAAAATCTCATGTATGTGTCCGTAGTATACATCATCTCCTGATGCAGAACAAACGCCAGCATCATAAGTCGTACTCGAACGTCTCCTCTTCTGAGTTGTGAATGCATATCCTCGAGTACAAAATCTCGGATATGACTTCACAACAAAGTTTGGTCCAACGACCATCTCACGTATCCAATCGTCAAATGTTTCACCTCTGGCCAAACCAGCAGACACCTATTAATAGCACATATATATATATTATATCAATAAATGTGAATTAGTATAAATATGTGATAAAATATATTTTAATTTGTTTAAAGCACTCACATAAGTAAACATCCATCCACTAAATTCTCTCTGCTTCATTTCTTCTAGTTCGTCCTCTGTGGCGTATCTATACTCGAACCGCTTTTCTGCCATGAAAATCCTGTATATGATGACAATAATGTAATTAATTAAGATTTAAATTTCAACTTGTTAAAATAAAAATTTGTAAGCTCATTTATTTACCTCTCATATTGAAGAACGTCTTCGCAGTTGGTGAGCAAATATGTTTGCAAATGAGTGCGCTCCTGCTCAGTAAGTCGACGGTCCTTTGGTTTTCCGCTAAGTCGTCCAACATCAGTGAAAATGTCTGGAACCGTAACATGATATGCTGCCCGTTCGCCTCTATCATCATGCCGAGCAGGTCTTCTGTTTTTGGTCTGAACTTCTGCTGGAAAGTAGTACTCGGCAAAGTTTGAAGTTTCTTCATTGATCATCTATGCGACTATAGAACCTTCCACCCTACTTAAATTTTTCACCATCTTCTTCAAATGGAACATATACCGCTCATACAGATACATCCATCTATACTGCACAGGACCACCAAGTTCCAATTCTCTTGCCAGGTGAATAACAAGATGCTCCATAACATCAAAAAATGAGGGAGGAAATATCTTCTCAAGGTTGCACTGAATCACGGCTATGTTAGTCTTCAAATTTTCAATACCTTCAAGAGTCACTGATCTCGTGCATAAATCGCGGAAGAAACCACTTATCCCTGCAATTGCTTCATGAACATTTTGTGGTAATAGTTCCTTGAAGGCGAACGGAAGGAGGCGCTGCATCATTACATGGTAATCGTGGCTTTTCAAGCCAGTAAACTTTTCTTCCTTTCTGTCGATACAGTTACGCAAATTTGATGCGTAACCGTCTGGAAATTCCACATCGTTTGAAATCCAATCAAAGAACGCATCTTTTCCCGCTGCATCAAGTCGGTATATGGGAAAAGGAGCCCTACCATTCTCATCAACATGAAGTTCTGAACGAGCACATATATCGACTAAATCCAGTCTTGACTTCAAATTATCCTTTGTTTTACCTTGAACATTAAGGATCGTGTTCATGAGATTGTCAAAAAAGTTCTTCTCAATATGCATGACATCTAAATTATGCCTTAGCAGATGATCCTCCCAGTATGGCAGATCCCAGAAAATACTTTTTTGTGCCAGTTATGTAGTTCTCCAACAGCATCTACCGGAAAACGCTCATGTCCACCGACTTCTGGCGTCCTTTCTGCACCAAAATCTCTTAGTTGTATCTTCAAATATTTCCCACAAATTTCCGGAGGTGGACTGTCAAACACCCTCTTGTTCTTCGTAAACAAATTCCTACTCCTACGATATGGATGATCAGGTGGTAGGAATCTCCTGTGACAGTCAAACCAACACGTTTTCCTTCCGTGTTTTAGTTGGAAAGCATCAGTGTTATCTTGACAATATGGACATGATAGTCTTCCATGCGTTGTCCATCCAGACAACATACCATATGCTTGAAAATCACTTATTGTCCACATTAGTACTGCCCGCATTTGAAAGTTTTCTTTACACGAAACATCGTATGTTTCAGCACCTTGAGCCCATAGTTGTTGCAACTCATATATTAGTGGCTGAAGAAACACATCAAGTGATCTCTTAGGATGCTCTGGTCCGGGAACGAGAATCGAGAGAAACAAAAACTCTCGTCGCAAGCACAAGTTTGGGGGGAGGTTGTATGGTGTAAGAATGACGGGCCATAGAGAATATTGTCTTCCACTCTTGCCAAACGGACTGAAACCATCAGTACATAATCCAAGGTAGACATTTCTTCTCTCATACGCAAAGTCGGGATACTTTGATTGGAAATGCTTCCACGCTTTTGCATCTGAAGGATGTCTGATCTCACCATCTGTTGAGTGCTCCGCATGCCATCTCATTGGTTGCGCTGTGCGTTCAGACAGATACAACCTCTGCAACCTTTCCGTCAAAGGTAAATACCACATCCTTTTATATGGCACTGGAACTCTTCCACTCGTATCTTTATAACGAGGCTTTCCACAAAATTTGCATTTAACCCGCTGTTCATCCGCCCTCCAATAAATCATGCAGTTGTCGCTGCATACATCTATTACCTGATACGATAAACCAAGACCAGCTACGAGTTTCTGAACCTCGTAGTATGAACCAGGAGCTACATTATCCTCGGGTAGAATACCTTTTACAAAATCAGCAATCGCATCCACACAGTCTTCAGCCAAATTATAATCTGTTTTAATGCCCATCAATCTTGTAGCAGATGATAAAGCTGAATGACCATCTCTGCAACCTTCGTACAATGGTTGCTTTCCAGCATCCAACATATCATAAAATCTCCTAGCTTCTGCATTGGGTAAATCTTCCCCTCTAAAATGATCATTTACCATCTGCTCAGTACTTACACCATAATCTACATCCGTTCTAATTGGTTCTTCTAATCTAACCGCTGGCTGAGGTTCGCTAGTACTACCATGTTCATAATCAGTTTCCCCATGATGATACCAAATTTTGTAACTTCGTGTAAACCCACTCAAATATAGATGAGTCCAAACATCTCACTCTTTAATAACCTTTCTATTTTTACAATTAGAGCAAGGACATCTTAATTTACATGTTTTTGCTTCCGGTTGTCGGTGAACTAACCCCATGAATTCGGTTATACCTCGTTGGTATTCTTCCGTAAGCAATCTCGTGTTCGGATCCAAATGAGGTCGATCGATCCAAGAACGAAAATAATTTGAAGAAGACATATTTTTTATGAATCAAATTCGTGTGTAAATAGAGTAAGAGGGAGGATGAAGATATGGAGTGAATGAAGAGGAAGAGGAGTGCTTGTATTTATAGATTAAATCCTGCCGACAGACCGAGGAAATTCCGACGCCAACGGCTAGTTCGTCGGAATTTCCTCGGAATTTTGTAAAATCCTCCAACGGCTCTCCAACGGCTATAATATTTCCTCGGAATTCATCGGTTTTTTCTGAGGAACCCCAATTTTGTGTTTCCTCGGAATTTCCTCGGAAATTTCGAGGTATATTCCGAGGATTTCATTTTCCGTCGGAATATCCGTCAGAATACCGCTGTATTCTTGTAGTGTATGGTCGTTCAAAACATACATCTACAATTTCCCTGCAGCTTCTGAGGACGTAGACGATGTTTATGCGTCTTGTCAATTGTATAGATTAGAAAATGAAAGTAACTCCAAGAGACGAAAATTGCCTTTGGTTTATTAATTCTCAAATACAATGGCTTAATTATTGAAGGGGAAAAGGACTATAACACTAGAAAATGCATAAATTGATACTCGATAATTTAATAAACACTCTAAATTAATAATTTTTTCGGTCTCGAGTTGAGGTAGTTTAAAATATGCACAATTCGATAATATATATTATTTTTGAATTTTTATATAAATATATGCCCCCAATATTAAGATAAATTAATAGTTAATATATACAAATTATATGTATTGATTATTGCATTTAAATAAGATGTATTATTGAATTTCTTTGACCAAGAAACTATATGATTAATCAAATAATCTGAAATTCCGAAAAACGAAAAGGAATTAAGATTTTTTTTTGTTGGAAACTACTCCATTTTGTTTCATAAAGAATGTCATTCTAATTTCACTACAAGAAAACATAATCTTAACGAGGGCGGTTTTCCTCGTGAGTTCGTCGTAAAAGAGGCTTTACGACGAATTAGCGAGGAACCGCGTTTGTTCGTTACTCATCTGTCGTAACACATATTTCCTCGCTAATTCGTCGTAACTTAGCGAGGAATATATTTCGTCGTAAAGACGAAGTAGATCATTTCGTCGTAAACACGAAGTAGATCATTTCGTCGTAAAGACCACGTCAATATTCCACGTAAGGAGGTCGCTATATTTCCTCGTAAATACCTCGAAACGAGTTCCTCGTAAACCACACGTAAATACCTTGAAAGTGTTTCCTCGCAAAATACACGTAACGACCACGAAAGGATTTCCTCGTAAAATACTCGTTTATCTTTCCTCGTTATTTCCTCGTAAATGTTTTCTCGTAAAATACTCGTTTACTATTTCTTGTCATTTCGTCGTAAGGTTTCCACGTAAATAGGTCGTACATTAGCTACGAATTTACTTCGTTTTTATTATTTTACAGAATTTGAAAATATAATTAAAAAATAATTAAAATTATTTAATTTATTAATAAAATTAAAATTTAAAATAAAAATAAATCAATATGAAAATATTGTATATATAAATAAGTTTTGAATTTATAATACAACAACCGGAAAAAAAAAACTAAGGGTCGTTCATCGCCTGATAGAATTCATCACTCCTCCTCGTAACATCCGCCTCGTTATGTACGTCGGATGACTCGCCTTGAATGGGATGTTGTTGTCGCATGTTCCTCAACATGGACTCCCATTCCGGATTTGTGGCCGCTATAACGTCCAAGAAGCCCTCGACTCCACCCATACGAGATTTTGTCGCGGCCAACTCGTTACGCAGCTGAGCGGACTCTCTACGCAGCTCAGTGACTTCATCATCCCGTCGCTGACCATAAGACGATGTCGCTCTCGGAACATCGTTGACGGAACCAATCCCCAACGTCCGTCCATTTTTTTTAGGGACAACCTTAAAAACAAAAAATAAATATTGTTAGTAAAAATTTAAAGTTATATTAAATGAATAATAAAAAATTAAAATTTTTGAAAATTTACCTCCTCGTAAATCTTATCAACTTCAAGTGTGGATAAGGTGACGGGTAATCCGTCGGTAGACTGCTGGGTTAGCTGAGTTTGGCTGTCTTCAACCCGAGCAACCACGTCGTTGTAGATTTGCTCGGACTTGCCATCTACAAATATGCCCGCCTTGTTCTTGTGGGTCCTCTCGTAAAGTTCCATAAGAGACGAAAGATGTCCCGTCTCTTTGGCCTAAAAAACATTTAAGAAAGTTAGAATAAAATATATATATTAAAAAAATTATTTAATAAAATATTTAATTACCATTTCCAAACGGACACCGACGTGGGGTTTTTGGCCCGTAGTGTGAAGCATCGGCCCGTTTCCGTGCTCATCGACCGTGTTACGTGAGTTAGAGCAAGCCTGAGCGATTCTAATGGAATCAGGAAGGTGCCAATAACGGATGAGGTCATCCCACACATCCGTGGTGAGCTCAGCGGGTTTGCCACGCTCATACCCCTTCACGATCCAGTCACCCTTCCAGTTGGAGACCGTATCCAACAAGCAAACTTTCGCCTTCGCGTTAAACTTCTTCCTCACCCTCTCAGTGATCCCCAAGGCCCAATTATATTTTTTCTCTTGGAAAAAATAAATTAACAATTAGTTTTTTAGAAAGTATATATATAAATTATGAAAAAATTAAAGTATATATAATTAATTAAACGAAACTTACAGCGTAAATTTTGAACCACGTCTTTCTGACGTAGTAAGGCGTCTTACTCCAGTTCGGATGTGCCATGGAGAAGTAACCTTTAATCGTGTCGGTTACGTCCGATGCAAGACATCCGTCAACCCCCCACCTGAAAAATACAAATTTAAAATATAAATTATTTTTTAATGTTATAAAAGAATTTTAAACGAATTAAAAAAATAATTAATGCAACATACCACAAAGTTCCGTCCGGTCGGTCTGGGTCGATGACTGGTAAAGCTTCTCTGCGTGGCAGACGGAGAATGTCCTCTACAGTGTACTGCGAGTAAGGAGCACTCGGAGGCACCATCAAATCGGGATGAATATCGGCGGCCATCGGAGGTGCCATCGGTGGAGGCACAGGAGGAGGCATCGTGGGATGAGCCATTGGGGAAGGCACATGAGGAACCGATGGTGCACTTGAAGAAGTAGACCCAGAGACTCTCTGAGTGTACTGAGTCTCGGGGACAGTCTCCTGACCCGAAGAACCGGGGGCTGAAGAAGAGGCCGGGTCTAAACGACTACCCGGCTCACCGAAGATCTCTCTGTAATGGGCAGTAAGGCTTCCTTTTCGAACCTGAGAAAAAAAATTAAATTTTTAAAATTAACATCAACAGTATATTTCCCAACATTATCCACCTAATGAACACTAAATAACATAAAATCCGTAAACCTATCTAAATTCCCTATACTAACCACCTAATATATCCTAAATTAACCAAATTAGAGAGGCTTACCATTGCTACGAAATGGAGAGGAAGTGGAGAGGAAGTAGAGAGGAAAGAAAGAGTGAGCGCTCGGGGGTATATATAAGATTACATATCATCGCAAATTCGTCGTAAGGTTACGACGAAATAGCGAGCAGTTACAAAGGCCCGTGTTTTTCAATACGAGGAAATTGCGAGGAATCACAAAGGCCCGTGTTTTTATATACGAGGTATTAACGACGATTTTGCTTACGTGGAATTAACGAGCCTTGCTTTCCTATAAATATACCCACAACTCTCATTCTCAAACCACACACAAACTCCCAAATCACACCATATCTCAAATTACATTCCTCAGCAAAATCCTAATCAAATTATAAATATTTGAAAAAAATAGGAAAAAGAGAAGATATTAGAATTCATGTGGGCGAGACTTACGTATTATAATTGCTGGAAGTCTTGCCACATGTTAATCTGGTATTTTTCCCCTTTTCCTTTTTTTTCTAGTTTTTACACTACGAGGTATTTACGACGATTTCTGCTTACGTGGTCTTTACGACGATTTGGGCTTTTGTGGAATTAACGAGTGTTTTGTTTAAATCTTTTTACGTGGTGTTTACGACGATTTCTGCTTACGCGGAATTAACAAGTATTATGTTTAAATCCCTAAAATCCGAAACCTCCAAACCCCAAACCCCAAACCCCAAACCCCAAACCCCATATTCCAAACCCCAAACCCCAAACCTGAAACCCCAAACCCCAAACTCCATATTCCTTATTTTCATATATTCCAAACTCCGTCATTTTTTTAAATTTCGTGGTTATTTCCTCGTTGGCTTACGAGGTATTTACGACGATTTCTACTTACGTGGAATTTACGACGATTTCTTATACGTGGTCTTTACGACGATTTGGGCTTACGTGGAATTAACGAGTGTTTTGTTTAAATCTTTTTACGTGGTGTTTACGACGATTTCTGCTTACGTGGAATTAACGAGTATTATGTTTAAATCCCTAAAATCCGAAACCTCTAAACCCCAAACCCCAAACCCCAAACCCCAAACCCCAAACCCCAAACCCCAAACCCCAAACCTCAAACCCTATATTCCAAACCCCAAACCCCAAACCTGAAACCCCAAACCCCAAACTCCATATTCCTTATTTTCATATATTCCAAACTCCATCTTTATTTTTAAATTTCGTCGTTATTTCCTCGTTGGCTTACGAGGTATTTACGACGATTTCTACTTACGTGGAATATACGACGATTTCTTATACGTGGTCTTTACGACGATTTGGGTTTACGTGGAATTAACGAGTGTTTTGTTTAAATCTTTTTACGTGGTGTTTACGACAATTTATGCTTACGTGGAATTAACGAGTATTATGTTTAAATCCCTAAAATCTGAAACCCCAAACCCCAAACCCCAAACCCCAAACCCCAAACCCCAAACCCCAAACCCCAAACCTCAAACCCCGAAACCTCTAAACCCCAAACCCCAAACCCCAAACCCCAAACCCCAAACCCCAAACCCCAAACCCTAAACCCCAAACCCCAAACCCCATATTCCAAACCCCAAACCTGAAACCCCAAACCCCAAACCCCAAACTCCATATTCCTTATTTTCATATATTCCAAACTCCATCTTTATTTTTAAATTTCGTCGTTATTTCCTCGTTGGCTTACGAGGTATTTACGACGATTTCTGCTTACGTGGAATTTACGACGATTTTTTATACGTGGTCATTACGATGATTTGTGCTTACGTGGAATTAACGAGCCCCGCGTTCTTTATTTTAATATTTCATCGTTATGTCCTCGTTGGCTTACGAGTCCTTAACGACGATTTGTGCTTACGTGAAATTCACGAGTGTTATGTTTAAATCCCTAGAATCCGAAACCCCAAACCCCATATTCCTTATTATATACTTCATATATTCCAAACCCCATCTTTATTTCCATTCCAAACCACAATTCCCACATTTGCTTATTCATAAAACAAACTCCCACATTACCTTATTCATAAAACAAACCCCACATTATCTTATTCATAAAACAAACTCCCTCATCTTATTCATAAAACAAATACATCAATCGGATACATCGACATTCTCGTCATCACTAGAAACATCATCATTTTCATTAAACTCGTCTTCAACAGCTTCGTCTGTGGCATCATCGGTAAGATCTTCGTACTCGTGATTATGCGGATCAATGAGAAGGATGTCATCAATTTCTTGTTCAGGTTCCTCGACTTCATTTATCTGTTCTTCTTGCAATGGTGGTTCTTCTCCACTGATGATTCGTCCTCGAGGTGTAACTTTGATCACTGCTAACCAATTTATACCTGAATCTCTCATCCGAGGGTATGAAAGGAAGCTAACTTGGTCTGCTTGTGAAGCTAAGATGAAAGGCTCGAATTTGTTGTACCTTCGTCCACCGTTGACATCAACTACACCGAATTTGTTAGACCGAACACCTCTGTTGACGACGGGGTCGAACCATTAACATTTGAAGAGGACGCATTTCAGCTTCAGTATCCTTGGAAATTCGACTTCAATAATCTCCGTCAAGATCCCGTAGAAATCTGTTTCCCCTTTCACACATATTCCATAGTTACTGGTCGCCCGCTGTCTACCATACTCATAGGTATGAAAAGTATAGCCTCGTGTGAAATACATCTGTGATGTGGTGACCTTTACAAGTGGAGATTGAATTACTTCGTGTAACCACTTAGGATAATCTGCATCGTCGTCGTCATAATCAACCTGTAAAAATAAAGAGAATGTTAATGAAATACATATCATGTATGAAAAAGAGTTTGAGTTAATACCTGATTCCGCAACCACTTAATGAAGTGTTGATCTTTCTTTTTGTCTACGTCACTCGTGGATATACCAGGAAATGTTTCTTCGACTTGAGAAACAAATAGGCTGTAAAATCACATTTTATAGGAATGAATCTCTCGCAATTATACAATTAATTATACTTATATGTGTTTAGGAATTTCAATATATGTTACCTTTCAAAATAACGCATCAATGGATCTTCGTAATTGAGTAGAATATAGGTGTGTGCACTATGAGCGTCTTGTTCACTCGACCACCAAACCTCTTTAGACTTCCCACCGAGTCGTCCAATCTGGCTAAAGATGTCTGGAACACCAGCAACTGCATATGTTGGCGCAACACCACCATCATCATATCTTCTTGGAGCTCTTCTCCGGGTACGTACTTTTGACGCAAAGTAGTACGACGTGAAGTGAGAAACTTCTTCCGTCAAACTTCCAGCAATTATAGAACCTTCAACTTTGGCGAGGTTCTTTTCTTTTCCCTTCAAATATTTCATGGCTCGCTCATACTGATACATTCATCCGTAATGTACAGGTCCACGAAGCAATGCCTCATATGGGAGGTGGACAGCTAGATGCTCCATGACGTCCAAAAATCCGGGAGGAAATATCTTCTTCAAGTTGTACAATAAGATGAGAATGTTCTCCTGAAGCTGTTCCACAACTTCTTCTTTAAGAGTGCGTGTGCTCAGATCCCTGAAAAATGCTCCAATGCCTTTTATAGTCCAAAAAAAATTAAACACATTGTTAGTCATATATTATTTTGTAAATTATTGTGATATAATACACTACGTACCTGCAAGTGCTTCATGTACGTTTGTTGGAAGTAGCTCCGCAAATGCAAAGGGCAGTAGTCATTGCATAAAGACATGACATTCATGACTCTTCATCCCGGAGAACTTTTGACCTTTTTCAACACATCTAGAGAGATTCGAAACATACCCATCAGGGAACTTCACTTCTGATGCCACCCAGTTGAACAACACCGACTTTTTTTCTGAAGATAATCTGAATATCGGAACGGGAACTTGTCCATTGCTTTTAATATGTAACTCGCTTCTTGAGCAAATATCCGGCAAGTCCAACCTCGATTTTATGTTGTCTTTTGTCTTCCCTGGGACATTCAATATTGTATTCATGATGTTCTCAAAGAAATTCTTCTCTATATGCATCACATCGAGGTTGTGGTGCAGAAGAAGATCCTTCCAATATGGCAACTCCCAAAATATACTCTTCTTGTACCAGTTGTGATGAACACCGTAAGAATCAGCCATATTACGAGGGACATGCCAATTACCACCCCCAACGAACTATTTCGTTAGCTCCGTAGTAGTCGATTTGCGCTTCAATTTGTTCTCCAGTTAGATATGGAGGAGGAGTGTCTCTCACAACCCTTTTGTGCCTAAACAAATTCTTGATTCTTCGGTAAGGATGGCCAATGGGAAGAAATCGACGGTGACAATCAAACCAACTTGTCTTCCTACCATTCTTCAGTTGAAACGCATCTGTCGTTCCATTACAATATGGACAAGCTAATCTCCCATGTGTAGTCCATCCAGACAACATCCCATAGGCAGAAAAATCACTTATGGTCCACAAAAGCATCGCTCGCATCGTAAAATTCGTCTTCGTTGAACAGTCATACGTCCTCACCCCTGTTGACCACAAATCCTTCAACTCTTTTATCAGTGGTTGTAGGAAAACATCCAAGGACCTTTTTGGATGGTTCGGACCAGGTATTAATATGGTCAAGAATAGCAACTCCCGTTGCATGCACATCTCTGGTGGCAGGTTGTATGGTGTAAGAAAGACTGGCCACAATGAATATTGTCTCCCTGACATTCCGAACGGACTAAATCCATCTGTGCATAGTCCGAGATACACATTCCGGATATTGCTAGCGAAATCCGGATGTACTTTGTTGAAATGTTTCCAGGCTCTTGCATCTGATGGATGAGTCATCTCACCATCCGTCTGAGTATGCTCGGCATGCCATCTCATCTTTCCAGCAGTCTGCTCTGATTGATACAATCTTTTCAATCTGTCTGTAATTGGTAGGTACCACATCCTTTGGTACGGTACCCTATTACGTCCCCGTCCTTGCAGCTTGAATCGTGGCTTCTTGCAGAATCGACATTCTTCTAGCTTCTCATCATCTCCCCAATAGATCATGCAGTTGTCGATGCAAACATCTATCATCTCCGAAGGCAACCCAAGACTATAAACCAGTTTCTAAATCTCATAATAAGAATCAGCAGACACATTGTCTTCCGGCAAATACTCTTTAAACAAGTCCGCCCATTCGTTCATGCAACTTTCAGGTAGATTGTGATCAGTTTTAATATTCATCATTCTAGCAGCTAACGACAATTTAGAGAGACCTTCTCTACAACCACTGTAAAGTGGTTGATTCGCCACGTTTAACATTTCGTAAAACTTTTTTGCATCTATATTAGGTTCTTCATCTTCATCATGAGCTACGAATGCATCAGCTACCATATCATGAACCCTATCATAATCTACCATCTCCTCCTGATGGTAACTATGTTCATTATGCAAATGATGATCAACCGGTTCTTTTTCCTGAAAATTGCTATTACTACTACTAGCTTCATTCTGGTCATAATTAAAACCTTCTCCATGTTGAAACCAGATATAGTAATTTGGCGTTAAACCTCTATTTATTAAATGCTTCCAAACATTTTCACGGTTTGCCAGTTTCAAATTGTTGCATTTCCGACAAGGACAGAACATCTTACCACTTTCTTGGGCGAGCGGTGTTGAATCTGCTTGATGCATAAATGTCTCCAGACCCGCAAGGTATTCTTTCGTCACTCTCCCGTTAGCATCTCTATGCATATACATCCACTTCCGCATCTCGTAAATAGTCCCGGAGCCAGCCATTTTTCTTTCTTTCACGTTTTTTGTTGTTGGTGTGTTTAAAATGATGCTCAAACATCCATATTTATAGGAAATTTCGAATCCGGTAGTTGTAATTTTCCTATGAATTTACGACAAAAATTAATTAGGTGGCAAAAAAAAAACGTGTAACACCTACAAAGTTGGTGGATTCAAAATTTCCTCGCTAAATACACGTAAACTATTTCCTCGTAAATAACACGCAAAGTTTACGTCGTATTTACGAGGAAATAGTTTTTCCTCGTAAAATACTCGTCAAATTACATCTACTTTACGACGAAACACTTTTGTCGTTACGTTACGAGGAAATAACGATGACTTTAGTTTTCCACGTAAGTTCCTCGTAAAATCGACGTAAATTTACGAGGATTGTTTTTCCTCGTTAAATTTCCTCGTTAAGCATGTGTTTTCTTGTAGTGTTTTTTTTTTTGTTTCAAAAGTGTCATTCTACATTTTCAATGCAAAATTTCTTATTCAATATTTTTACATTTTTAAAATAACCAATAGATATTTAGTTAAATCTTTTTCATTTAAGTAATTGTATAACAAATGAGGATACATTAGTAAATTTTATGATTTTCTTAATTTGTGTGAAAGGTGTCTAAGTGTTTTCTTAATTTGTGTGAAACGTGTCTAAGTGACATTCTTTATCAATCCGAACGGAAAGAGTATGATTTATTAGAATTGAGTATTTATAATGTGATGGACACAAAAATAGCTAACTCTTGATATCACAATGTACTAGGGGACAATTTCTCAAGTTATCAAAAATCCTTTGTCTAAAATAGGAAAAGACCACAATAGATTAAGAAATAAAAAAAATCTTTAAATGTGAAAACTACATCAGTAAAATAGTTTATATCTTACTATGTTTTAATTAATCATTTTTGTTTGATTGATATATATATATATATATATGTATATATATATATAACCGGACCAAATTAATTTCATGAGGTTTTAAAAAATGATATATATACATATACAGTTTATACTGAATAGTACAACCAAATAAAAAAAAAAAATTTGTTCTGGTTTGGCTTATATTGGTTTGATTCAGTTAATCAGTTTGAATGCCTCACTTTTTTCATTCACTTTGTTCTCGCTGGTCTCCGTACTTATGTATAGGTGATGTTAAACTCACTTTGTGTTTAAATATTCACAATTGTACATTTTTCATGGAATGAATTAAATTTCATCAAATCTTTTTTTTTGAGCACCAAACCATTTAAGCAAAAGAAAATATTGCAGAACATTTGCCCAGTGACAAAATCATCTAGTGGCAAACCAGAGCTGCATGGCCTCAGAATAATGTCCATGAAGTTTCCCTCTGGACGAGTCAATTCGATTTCTGATGTGCTTATCAACGAGAGATACCAGCAGGGTCGGACCATGTGATGCTTCCCCGTGACGTCTGCCATTCCTTTCGCGCCACAGTGAGTGTACAGCTGCTTGGAACACTGAACGCAGCAGAAACAGAGTAGTGCTTCCATGGGAAGAATCAGTTAAGCAATTTAAATTTTCTTGCCATCTACTCGTCGAGTAAGTGCAGCTAAAACAAGTGGTCTCTCGTCTCCGTATGGGAGTTGCAGAGAAGACAGATTGAGTTTGCCTGATTATTCCAACGCAGCATACGATCACCCGTTGTTAATCTGTTGTGTACAGCAATCCAATCCAAGTATCCAAGTGATACTAAAAGTCTCAATGGTTTGATTGGCCGGTTGATTTGGTGAACGTCCAAGTTGTTGAACACGTATTTTGTGAAGTAGTTCTCAAGCTGAGCATCCTGGTTCAGAGAAGTAGACACTAGTAAAGTAAGAAATGTAGACGCTAACTCCTCAAGCCTCTCTGCAAGAAGTTTAACAAAAAGATGGTTCAAGAACATAATAAAAAAAGAAGAAGTTTAAGCTCCAAGAGAGAAACAAAGCAAGTTTAAAATATTTTCATAGTGTTTCAGTTAAATATGACAATTGATGTACAGTAAACTAGTCTAAAACACAAGAGGATTCAACAAATGATTAAATAAATAAAAATTCACTGGAAGGTACTTGGCATTTTTTTTTCATGATGGCTGAGGAGCTTCCAATGTTGAAATTCATGAGTGTTTGTCTCATGTCAAGAGAGTATTCAGTTAACTTGTAACTGAATCTCCTTCAACCACACAACAGGAACTCACCATTCAAGATCAGAGATAACCAACTTGTGATTGAATCCTCACACAAATCATAAATATAACCAAGAATCCTAGACAGTAAACTGATTATATAAGACAGAGAATCTCTAGTTTGAATCTAATCCTTGAGAAGTAATACAACACTTTGGAGTTTGTGCACTTAAGATGAATGAGATTTAGAATCAGTAAACTAGAGTTTAAGAAGAGAAAGAGAAGAGTTTAGAGTGAGTTTTACAAGTATTAGGCTGCCTTAAGAGAGAAAGAGTTAAGGCAGTCTCTAAACCATAATGCTTAACTCTCTACATTGTGAATATTGTTTAGACACAAGATAGAGAGAGAAAGCCACAAATTTAGACTGAGAGAAACTTGTATATTGATTCTTGATAATATGTTACAAGTGATGGAGAAGCCTTTAAATAGGCAATACACATGATTAAGCAATTACTAAGCAAGGTAAACATAAACAAATAATTATGTAGGGAATGAGATGAGGCCAAAGGAGAATATAGACAAGGAAAGGCAGGACCAGATGAGGAAAAAGGGACATGAGAGAGGTTGGCACAGCCTGCTTGAGTGAAAGTGACAAGTCCAGCTGCTTCTCCAAAGCAACACATGTGACTTCTTCTTGTCTAATTCAAACCATATCCTTTCTTTTGAATTCAAATTGGTTACCTTGACTTCTTAGAGGTTCTCAACGTCCATATTAGTCTCCACAACCCATTCCTTGCCTCAGTTTTCCTGTCCATGATTTCCTGTCCATGATTTCATGTCCATGATTTCCTGTCCATTATCTCCTGTCCATGATTTTCTATCCATGATCTCCTGTCCATGATCAATCAGGTTCTTCATGTCTTTACTCTTGCTTTTTATTGCTTCATGTCAACACTCTCCCTCAAGCTTGACCATAGGAGATCCTTGGGCAAGCTGGGAACTGAGAGTACTTGCCTCATTAAAAACCTAAGTGTGGAAAACCTCATGGGATAAAACCATCACTTAGGGAAAAAGAGTGCAACCACCCTCAGCCTAGGGATTGGCCAGTGGGTTTATGAGTCTTATGATCAAGTTTAGGGACTCATAAACCCTGGATCATAGCCTTACTTCAATGGCAAGCAGGCACCATTGCCTTCCTTGCTTCACACTCAAAACTGCTTGGAAGTCTCCATGTGGCTGGTTCTTTATCTCCCCCTTTCTTCTGACATCCTGCCATCATCAAAAGGTTTGATCCACGACCAGACTCTTATCATGAGCTCCAAGTACCTTATTCAAACAATGCACACACACATGCATCAATTCTCAAGGGGCAAACCTATTCAAACAAGAATAAGTATAATTTTAGGTACTTCCCTTGCATAAGAAGATGGACATTGGCTTTTCATATTAACACCCCTCCTCAAGCTTGACCTGAGAATGAGAGTATGTGGCCAAGCTTGGAAGATGAGAGCCAATGATGATCACCTATGCCTTGAGACCATAGCCTTCTTAACTTGAAGCTTCATCAACATGCTACTAGCACATATGCTATGGGCTGATTCATAGCTTCCCCACCAGAAGGTAACTGTTCGAACTCCATGCCTTGGGCTGATCCATAGCTTCCCAACTGAAGGTAACTGTTCTAACTTCATGTAGAAGCTGATCCATAGCTTCCCAATTAGAAGGTAACTGTTCTAACTCCAAGTTGTTGCTGTCCTTGTTGAATCCTTCTTGCAATGGCTTCTAGATATGCCATGGAAGCTCATTTACAGCCCCCCTCAAGCTTGACTCCGAGTATAGGGAGGAGACAAGCTTGATATGAGCTTTTAAGCCACCTGGTCTACTCACAAAATATTTCTCCATGGTCAGGAATATGCATCTTGTGCAGTCTCTAATCAACATGGGAAATCTGTCAAACCAACACTAAGAAAAGCATCAGTAGACAACAAGAGATCAGAGCATGGATTTTTACCAAGTTTGATCTTTAAAACACATTTCAAACAAGCAATGGACAAATATCCTCTTGATTATATCCTAGCAACAATCTCTGAATCCTAATCATCATGACTAAGCATTCAGGCAACAAGACAATTAATTTTCCTAAGGTCAGAAGCAAGATAAATTTTTTTTCAAGACAGCTTAACTTCAAGACATTTTGACACCCTTAAGCATATTTTAAACAAGATTGTGAGAATGGAGAATTAAGTAACCAGAGAATAAGCAGAGAGTAGAGAATGATGTAACCAGAGTATTAGTAGCCAGAAAATGAAAGAATTATGGAGAATAAATAACCTGAGAATCAGAGAATGAGAGAGTACAAAATAGAGAATTTGCTCAAGAGTTCTAATGGACAGAGTTTTGCTCTGTTTTCTTGAGTTTTGCGGAAGCATAAACAGCCAGGAGCATTCAATACTCATCAAGAGTTTGGTGCTTTAGTAGCTGAAACACAATGGACCATTGAACAATTAATTTACTCACTGATCTTAGACATGTGCCACTAGAATAACTCATGAACTGATGTTTTCTAGGGCTTGCAACAAAATAACCATCATAATAACACATGAACAAGTGTTTTTTGTGGCTTAGACAACAATGACTCTAATGGATCAAAACAAAGAGAAAATAGGTGAGTTTAATCCCAAAGAAGAGCAACTAGGCTCTGATACCATGTTGAAATTCATGAGTGTTTGTCTCATGTCAAGAGAATATTCAGTTAACTTGTAACTGAATCCCCTTCAACCACACAACAGGAACTCACCATTCAAGATCAGAGACAACCAACTTGTGATTGAATCCTCACACAAAGCATAAATATAACCAAGAATCCTAGACAGTAAACTGATTATATAAGGCAGAGAATCTCTAGTTTGAATCTAATCCTTGAGAAGTAACACAACACTTTAGAGTTTGTGCACTTAAGTTGAATGGGATTTAGAATCAGTAAGCTAGAGTTTAAGAAGAGAAAAAGAAGAGTTTAGAGTGAGTTTTACAAGTATTAGGTTGCCTTAAGAGAGAAAGAGTTAAAACAGCCTCTAAACCATAATGCCTAACTCTCTACATTGTGAATATTGCTTAGACACAAAATAGAGAGAGAGAGCCACAAATTTAGACTGAAAGAAACTTGTATATTGATTCTTGATAATATGTTACAAGTGATGGAGAAGCCTTTAAATAGGCAATACACATGATTAAGCAATTACTAAGCAAAGTAAACATAAACAAATAATTCTGTAGGGAATGAGATGAGGCCAAAGGAGAATATGGACAAGGGAAGGCAGGACCAAATGAGGAAAAAGGGACATGAGAGAGGTTGGCACAACCTGCTTGAGTGAAAGTGACAAGTCCAGTTGCTTCTCCAAAGCAACACATGTGACTTCTTCTTGTCTAATTCAAACCAGATCCTTTCTTTTGAATTCAAACTGGTTACCTTGACTTCTTAGAGGTTCTCAACGTCCATATTAGTCTCCACAACTCATTTCTTGCCTTAGTTTTCCTGTCCATGATCTCCTGTCCATGATCTCCTGTCCATGATCTCATGTCCATGATCAATCAGGTTTTTCATGTCTTTACTCTTGCTTTTTATTGCTTCATGTCAACATCCAAGACAACATGCATGCTGTGATGTATTATCCAATAGTATTCAATCAGAATAAACAACTAAACAAGTGCATGTTCTTTCCCTGGAAAATAAAAGTTGCAAGACAGCCTTACCATGTAAATCTATAGTCTCTGCATCAGTGTATAAATTAACCTGCTGTAAACAACACATTATCGCATATCAGACATGACACTTGTTGTGTAGACTGTTGACTTACCGAACATGATATCAAGAAATCACAAACCTTTATACTAGGCCGGCCAATCAATCAGCCATATAAGCTGCAACCAAAGTAACTCCACAACGGTTTTGTTGATTTTTCTGTTCAAGCTTCTCGAGAATGGACGAACAATGATGAAGTATACAAGCTGGTAACAAAAATAATCTTACCCGAAACTATTAATTAGCTGAAATATGAATTATAAGAAACATCTGAAGAACAAAAACTCTTTAGCCTTGTCTCTTCCGTGAAGAAGACCAGGCTAACACAAACAAGGATAAAGACAAGGTTAAATAAAAAATGTATGCCCTGAATGAGATTAGCGATGAGGCCTGAAACCAAGAAGAGGACACTAACAGGGATAAAGACAAGAGCCGCAGGAATCGCAATATATGATACTAAAAGAAGGAACACAAAGTAACACAAAAAGATAAATAAAAGATATCATATGACTCCAGGATTAGGCTAGAACCGATGCAAGTCCTTACTTCCTTCATATTGAACGCTGCAAACTGTCTAGAAGTTATATCTTGGTTGTCTTCATTTAAATGTGTACAACTGCAACATATGCCCTTGCTTCCATTTCAAAGCTGCAGAGCTATGAAGCCAGCCCATGCCAAACCTATAAACTTAACTTATCAGTGCCAAGTACCCATCGTGTGTGGAAAGTAATCATCAACTATATACATTTTTACCTTGCAAAGGAGATGACTTGTTGGGATTGTGAAAGCATATGTCCAACTATTGTTCGATTAGTACGATATTGTCCACTTTGGACTTAAAAAGCAAGCCCACATGGATTTACTTTTGGATTTTTTCCCAAACGCTTCCTACTAATTAGTGTTTGACATCTCTTTATATATTAGACTCTCATTTGTCTAATTTCCAATGTGGGACTTTGTTTGATATCTCACATGACTAACTTTGCCTGAAGGTTTCCCACTAAACCATCTTAAGGAGCCAACACCAAATACCCGACTTATCTTGTCGATGTAGTAATTTCTTGAGACAATAAATTTTCATTAAAAAAACACCTGCATTATTTATTGTTCTTGGTGTCCTTTTCAATAACATACATGCACAGAGATAGGCGGAGCATAGCCTCATACAGAGATAGAATCACTAAAAACACCTTCTCTTCATTGCTAAATATAAAAAAGTGTGAACCTTCTGAAACAAGGAAACAAGGAAAAACTCTAAAGTAGACAATCACAGATTCAAGATAACCACATGGTTTATAATATTCTCAAAGCATTCCTACCGAAAATATAAATAATTGCAAATCCATGTCCTAGGCAAAGCCAAAACCAATAAGGAGGAGGACAAGTACCCAATGTAATACTTCAAACAAGTAAGAAACACAAAGGATAAAAAACTTGCAACAGTTATAGTGAATAAGAGAGACATTAGATGATGAAGCACACATACACACACATGGAATAAGATTTTGAGATACAAAGCGGTACATGATATAATCAATCAGCTTAGAGACTCGAGACATGATTAATAACATAGTTATGAATGGTTATAAGAAGTTAGTAGAAACACTTAACCCTATGATTAGCTTAAATGTGATAAACCAATCCTCAATTATACTAAGATTGAACCAATCCATTTCCAGTTGTCCTAAATCAATCATCAGAATCATAACAAAATTTAATTAGGTCCTTAACCGAGTCAACTTGAACGATGTATTGCTCAATTCAGGGTTTGAATTAAAAATTAATCAATGATTTACTTAACCAATTCGGTTTCAGACTATACCGAATCAAATCAATACAAAATCGATAAAACTGAAACATAACCGGATTTGAAGTCAAATTAAACCAAATCAAAATCAAATCGGTACTAATAACATAAAATTGAACCTCACTAAGTTCAAACCGGTTTTGACCAAACTCAAAGTAAAATTTAATAGGAACTGAAATTAAACTCAATGTAAAAATGAAAATAAATCAAACCAATCTGGTCTACGGATTTATGAAAGTCAAGAATCTTGACTTTTGATTGGTTTAAAAGAGGGGGCATCATTACAAACATCCAATAGGAAAAGTATGTGGATCATCATTATCTACTGTTAGATTAAATCAAAATGAACGGTGTAAATTCATACAAAGGTGAAGGAATCTAACACATCTATGAATACTTTGAGAAGTAATAAGCCTAGGAATTTGAGTTTGATCCTTGTTGGATGAGCTTGGTGTTTGATCATTATGATCTTGCAAAATCTTGTTTCACCTTGTTTTAGTATAATGTGATATTATCTTCATGTTCTTTCAACTCTGTGAATGCATCATACGCCGCATGAACAACATATTTCATAAATTTGCAAGCTATATGTAGAAGTAAGTGACCAAAATGAACAAAATTTGCATCTTCATAAAGTCTTCTTTGCTTCTAGAAATGCATTATGTGATGAACCATCCTATTAAACTATGCGTAATAGCATACTCACGACATTGAGAACCTTCAAACAATAATATGTCATTGTGAAATATTGACAAAATACAAGAAAGAAAAGAACATTTGAGTGAATAGTGGCAGATTCATATGTAATATCAAATGATGTAGCTATGATCAACAAAAACTATATATATTTGGGCAACATGACTCATTTTCATCATACGAGTTAGTCCTAGTGGCTTAAAATGTGAAACATCTATAGACATATAAAAACAATCGCATAAAAATTAATAGACGGCTTGAAATTTTATAAATTATTTAAATATTTTAGTCAATTACTTGATTGAGTAAATGGTTCAAAAAGATTAATAAATAATTATTAAAAAGTGACACCTAATATTTTATATTATTTAGATACACGATTAATTATTATGTTGTTTGAAAACATATCTATTAGTATAATGTTAATTCTAATTACTTAACGAAATTCTAATGTTTTAATTATTAGTGATATTTTACATAATATATTTTATGACTAAATGTTAGGTCGTTTTATTTTAAAAGAGAGATGTTATTATTTTGAAAAAGGTTCATCCTCGATAATAAAAGATATTTGGTTGAAGCTTCTTCTACCTGCATGTGTATTGCCTTTTGGTTGCCAAGTATGTATCTTCTTAAACTTTTGATTGTTAGGAAACCGGTGTTTATGATTTTGAGTTGAAAAACTTCTCTAAAATGTAAAACTAATGATTTTATATTGCTTATTTGCGTGTACCTATGTACCTTTTGATGAGATTGCAAGATAACTTTTGGAAAATTGGAGACACAAGTCTGTGTAGACCTCATACTCAGATATATTATAATTGTATTAGCATACGTAGTGCGGTATTGTTAGTTAACAACAAAGCTGGAAAAACTTGTATAGATTATGAAACTTCTAATTGCTCATGTACAAACAGATTCTCATTTTAAAATTTGTTCTTTGCGTTGTTCTGATATAATTATAACATTTTTGAAATTTTTGAAATAATAATTCAACATAGATTCCAAAAACTCGTTAAAGCATCTTCCTACAAAGTATGTTGTTAGCCGAACCGAGCTGGAGAACACATGCACAAATGGAACATCTATGACACATATATTTTTTGCTATTGTAAGAAGGAATCCAAAAGGTAATTGTTTGTCATTATATGAATGTTATGTTATGTGAATGCATATTTTTTGTAATTTTGTTGCTTCCACATTTCTGGCTACTGGTATTAACTCATATGATGTCATGATGAGAAATGACATATGTATCTCATGTATATAAAGTTGTTGCTGATCATATCTAAACCTATCACTTGCTATCGCTAATGAAATTCATCTTAGTTTTAGCCAATATCCCATCAAATATATTCTATTTTATATTCTGTCAATACTTAACAATAATATATGTTTTTTTGGTAGGTGTTTACATATTTACGATGAACAAGATTTGCACCTTTAAAGAGTCTCTTTTGCTTCTAGAAATGCATTATGTGATGAATCGTTCTATAAAAATATGCATTATAGCATATTCATGACATTCATGACCTTCAAACGAGCATATGTCATTGTGAAATATTGACAAAATATAAGAAATAAAAGAACGTTTGATTATCAAATGATATAGCTATGATCAACAACCTCTATATATACTTGAATAGCATAGCTCATTTTCCATCATATACATTAATCCTAGTGGTCTGAAATGTGAAATCTTCATAGATGCATAAAAAAATAATTACGCAAAAATTAGTAGAAGGCTTGAAATAATTTCATAAATTATTTGAGTGTTTTTACTTTTTAGTCAATTATTTGATTAAGAAAATAGTTACAAAAAATTAATAAATGGTTCTTAATAGATATGTTTAAATAATATTTTATATTATTTAAACATAAAATTAATTATTGTGGTGTTTGTAAACATATCTATCAGTCTAATGTTAATTCTAATTATTTAACGGAATTCTGATGTTTTAATTAAAAGTGACAATTTAAAAGAGAGACATTGATTATTTCAAAAGAGATTCATCCTCAATAATGAAATAAACAAAACTAACAGGACCTAACCTATGTTTAGGATTAGAAAATAGAAAATCTCTTCTTAACATGATTGGCTGATAGCCACTCTGAATTTTAGTTTATAAAAAACCAAAAACTTTATTAGGAAAATTAAAAAAAAAAAATTAAAAAAAAAAAAAAAAACCTTTACGGAAAACAGCTCTGCCATTCTTTTTCAATCTAAAGACAAAACATCTCAATTAAGCTTTTTTCAGGGAGCAACTAAATCTCGCCATGCCCACCTCCTCCTCCTCCTCCTCCTCCTTCTCTTCCGCCGCCTCTTCCTCCGGCAATCGTCAAGCCGACGTCTTCTCCCGTCTCGCTTCCTCTGACCCTGAAGTCAAGCTCAAGGCCCTCCGCGAGGTCAAAAACCAGATCATCGGAAACCGCACCAAAAAGCTCTCTTTCCTCAAACTCGGAGCTGTTCCCGCCATAGCCTCCGCTCTCTCCGATTCGGAATGCAACAGCATCCTCGTCCAATCCGCGGCGGCGCTAGGGAGTTTCGCTTGTGGGTTTGAAGCCGGAGTTCAGGCCGTTCTCGACGCCGGAGTCTTCCCTCTTCTGCTTCGGCTTCTCACTAGCTCTGACGAAAAGGTGACGACTTTGACTTTTCTATAGAGCTCGGTGTTAGAAACTGCTGTTGGGTCTTAAGAAGATAGCTTGAACCGTCTTAGATTGTATACTATGTGATCAAAGCATTGGCCTTTAGGTGGTTTTGTTTATCCTCTGTTCTCTTCACTTTGAGTAAAACAGAACATTTCTGCTTTCTTCGTGTAATTGCTTTCTAGGTGGATCCAGATTTGTAATAATGTTAGAAACTGCTGTTGGGTCTTGAGAAGATAGCTTGAAGAGACTTAGATTGTATACTATGTGATCAAAGGTGTCAAAAGCATTGACCTTTAGGTGGTTTTGTTGATCCTATGTTTCCTTTACTTTGGATATAACAGAACCTTTGTGCAAATAATCCAGATTCGTAATGATGTTTGAAATTGCTGTTGGGTCTTGAGAAGATAGCTTGAACGGTCTTTAGATTACATACTCTGTGATCAAAGGTTTCTCCTTTAAGTCAAAGCAGTGGCCTTTTAAGTAGTTTTGGTGATCCTCTGGTCACACCTTTAAGTTAAAGCATTGGCCTTTAGTTAGTTGTGTTGATACTCTGTTCTCTTTTGCTTTTGATATAACAGAACCTTTCTTCTTTCCTTTTGTAATTGATCTTTAGGTAGTAGATGCTGGGGCTCGTTCGCTTAGAATGATATTCCAATCCAATCAAGCTCCAAAGTACGACTTCCTCCAAGAGAAGAACATGAAGTTTCTTTTCTCCTTGCTAAACAGCGAGAACGAGAACGTTAGCGGCCTCGGAGCTAGCATCATCGCTCACGCTTGTGGCACAACTGTACAGCAGCAGGTTCTCTGCGACGCTGGTGTCTTGGAGAAGCTTGTTATCCTTCTCGACGGTTCACTAAGCCAGAGAGAAGCTTGTCTTGAGTCTTTAGCCACGGTTTTGAAGAACAACCCCGAAGCTGTCTCCCGGTTCGTTGGACTCGAGGCCGGGAGATACTTGAGTTCTGTGACTGAATTAACAAAGGATAGGTATCCTAGGACGAGGCTGCTCTCTTGTCTCTGTTTAGTTGTCATATACAACACTTCTCCGTCTTATTTTCTCAACATGGGGACCAAGTCAAGCTTGGTAACTACTCTTCTTGAGCTTCTTAACGACCATGGTCAATCTGGAGATGATGCTGCCTTGGGTTTATCTTCTCTGATCGCTGAAAAAGAGGATCTACAGAAGCTAGCTTATGAGGCCAATGCGATCAAGAACATTGTTGACATCTTGAAGACAGGTAGTGAGCTTCATCCTAAACGTCTTCAGGGTTTGTTTTTGTCTCTAGCTGAGTTGTGTTCCAAGCTTGAGGATTGCAGGTGTAGCTTCCTGTCATTGGAGGTTCGTCTCCACATTGCCATTTTTTTAATTGGTAGTCATTTGTTCTTATACTCTAATGAATCTGTTTTATTTCCTTCTTTTAGATGTTGGATCTGCTGGTTAATGCGCTTAGACACAAGAACGCTGATGTAAGAACTGCAGCTTGCATTTGCTTTAGAAACGCTGCTAGATCAGTCAAGGTTGTTAGCATCACCGATTGTGAATTTTATTAGTATCCTTAACTGCTTTGCACTGAGACATGTCATTTAGAATTTGAGTGCAGGACGTTTTACCAACGATCATGTCATGCTTCCTTTGGTTCAGTTATTGCATGATCCATCCTCCTCTGTCGAGGTAACCTCACTATGACTCCTAATGGTAACATGCAGATTAACTACAGTGCGGTTTTAATAGTAACGAAAATGTATAGATTATATATATATAGAGAGAGATTTTATTACTATTAACTGCCGTGCAGTTCTAATAATAACAAAAATGTATAGATATATAGAGAGATTTTTGTTAATATTAACTATGGTGTGGTTAGATTAAATTATCTCATTTCTTTGATTTAGATGCAAATGTCAGAACCAATTTGAATGTGTATACATTGACCAGGTTGCAGTTCTTGGTGCTCTGAGCAATATAGTATTGGATTTTTCATCACCTAAGTCAACATTCATAGAGTATGGAGGGATAAAACAGCTTATTGAGTTGTCAAAATCAATGGATCCAAACGCACGGTGTAGCGCTTTACGGGCTCTGAGGAACCTCATGTTCCTTGCAGACAATAAACGTAAAGAGCTCTTTTATTCAGAGGTCAAGGCTCAAGGATTTGTTTCCCTTATCAGTGGTAAGCAGAGTCCTCTAAACCAAATCATATGCTTCATCTTATGCTCAACTAACAACAAACAAAACTCTATTCAGATCCTGAGCCCACGGTTCAAGAGCAAGCTTTGGCCCTCCTGCGTAATCTTGTTGATGGATGTATCAACTCCATTGAGTTTGTATTTGATGAAGATGGGCTTATCTTAGATACTGTTGGAAAGCAACTGAGAAAATCTCCACAAGCTCATATGGCAATACAGGGAATGTATGTGCTCACAAATGTAGCGAGTGGTACTGAGCTACACAAAGAAGCGGTTATGCAGCAGCTGTTTCCTCAACCACAAGCTGAGTCAAACAACTTCATGCTTAAGTTCTTGCAGAGCCATGAGAGCCAGTTACGGTCAGCAACAGTGTGGACAATCATTAACCTCATTAGTCCTTCAAGTCCTGGTGCACATGATAGGCATGTGAAGTTGCGGGATGAGGGTATCATTCCTCAGTTAAAGAACATGGTCAACGATGCGTGCCTTGATGTTAAGGTTCATAAAAGGAGTTAAACTTTAAAGCAGTTTCATTGCTTGCTACATTTGTTTCTGATACTCAAACTTTGTTTCAATGCTTGCAGATTCGCATCAGAACCGTGTTGAGCCAGTCAATGTCTTTTGGTGATAATTAGCAAACGGAGAGATATTGTTATTCCATGTTTCCAGCCTATACACATTGAACATAACCGATAGCTTTGATTCAATTTTTCACCATGTAGCAGAAAGAGACTTAAGTTTATGATCATGTTCATGGATTGTTATCTCCAGTTCCAGACACACCTATCATCCAACAGGTACTTGTTCTTCTTCTCATTTCTGGGTTATACTTGAATTGGCAATAATGTTAGGATTTTATTTATTTGCTTACCATATTGTCAGAATAGGATGAAGAGATTTTGTGTTTCAGTAACTGTTCTGTTTAATAAAGCAGTTTCAGTAACTGTTCTGTTTAATAAAGCAGTTTTTGTGTCTGACTAATTGTGCAGGTGAAAGCAGTCAGAAAGAGTTTGTACCATTACTTGTACCACAGTTAGCTTAGATCCACCACATTTTTGTTGTTGTCTTCTTTTTTTACTTAAAGGAACTTAAATTGTTTGTATGATTTGAGTTTATGTTTAAAAAATGCATTTGAGTTTTGTATCATTTTTTTTGTTGTTGTTGTTGACAATAGGCCTGGGATGGATTGTATATCCGGAACCTTATCCGGCTGATCCATAATTTTACTATCCTTATCCGGATCCAGGGTTCGCGGATATCTGGGTGTCTGATATCCTTCTAAAAATTATAATATCCGGCGTATATCCGGATCCGAATTTGGATCCTTAAAATAAATAAAAAATAATATTAATATATATAAAATATTAACAATAATTTAAAAATATATATAATGTTTTTAATTATTTATATGTATAATATTACAAAATTTACATAAAATTTATATATATTATTATAAAAATGAAAATATATTAAATAAAATTAATTTTTATATATAGATATTACTATTTTTGAAATAGTTATTAATAAAATTTACGGATCTGGATATCCGGACTAAAAAATCAAGATATCCGGATCCGGATTCGGTTTTAACGGATCCAACATTTTACTATCCGGATCCGGATTCGGTTTCTCCGGATATCCGGATTTTCGGATCGGATCTCGGATCGGATCTCGGATCGAATTCAGATCAGATCTCGGATAAAAGTCCCAGGCCTAGTTGACAATAACCATTGAGAGTATGATAATGTGACCAACTACAACATGTCTTGCTATAAGTTTTGTATAGTTTTATGATCATACCGTTTAACTGACTAGATTCAATAAAAACAATATATTTCAGTAAAAAGTTACTAATACACATCTTATGTTTTACTGTATTATATAATATCAATACCTATTTTCTAGTTTACTAAAGATTTGAGAACAGTTTTTTCACTTCTCCGTATTATAACTTTCATCATCAACCGGATATAAATAGTTTATAAAAATATCTAAATTAATAATTACCAAAGTTCAAATTAATTTTAAACCGAGAAGAAGAATAAAAAGAGAGACTGTAATTATTTGACCAAACAAAAAGAGGCTGTAATTCATGCCTTTATGCAATTTGGCCGTTTGTGCACAGTGAATCCTATGTTTCGGATCCCATGATTAGATCCAGCCTCGACTACTGTGTACTTACTTTAGTGACTTATCAATTTTTTTAACAAAGGATAATCATTTTTCTAGTTCCTCATGTAAACAGAATGGGTGCAAAAGAAATAAACGAAAACTGACAAATAAACAAGAGTGAATAATATAATGTGATTTTTAATGAACTACGACTATAAGCATAAAAAATAATTATTGAAAACTAAAAGCAATCTGGAATATAATAGACTTGGTCTTAAATAAACACAAAATCATAAAGCTAATAAATTTGGAGTATAGATCCAATAATATGATTAAGCTGAAAACCAAAACTTACATAAAGAGCACCATATAGTGTTTGGCTTACGGGTGTCTTCATCTTTTGATCCTATACCATGGCATCGCTTGGTATAGAGTTCCCAAATGGTACGTGGTTTGGTAGTAATGCAGAAAATTAGGTTTTATGCTTCGAATTTATAATTAAACTATTTTTAGTTATTATCTAATTTGGAAGTTTCAAAATTTGATTTTGGACGTAGGTATATGATCCGAAACTTTATGCTTTCTTAACACTTGACTTCCTGATTAAACAGCTAATTTTTTTTTGTTTTTTTAAAGAGATTAAACAGCTAAATTTCGATTTATCTATTATAGCAAAACATAAGGTCTATCAACAATATCAAAAATAGTCCTCCTGTATACTATTAATTGATAAATCCGAGCTGTTAACGCTCTGCCGCTATTTTCTTAACCGACAGAGAATCTCAACGAAACCTAAAATGGTTAAGTTGGTTAAATAAACAAAAAGAATAGTGTTAGTTGGAGTGTAGAAACCCCATGCGCATATCATCCTATCCCCTCTATATTAAATGAGAAGTCACTTTAGAATTTTGATGACGTATCGCTCATAGGTGAAGTTTCAAGAAATTGTTATAATTTGATCGGCCGATTGTTTTTAATTTTTATTTATTTAATTTATATCTAAAAATTTAAGGTAAGTCTAAAATCATTTAACATCACTTGCCATATAATCTAAATAATATTACAAATAACAATTTATGGAAACTAATTCTCGAAATTATAGAAAGATTAATAATGTTTTATTTATTACTTTTAATATTTATAAACTATAAAATATAATGAACGAAAAATTATATAAGATAACTATAATAGTTTTATACTCTACTTGATGAACTGTATTCGAATATAATTATATAATAACTATTTTAAATATTACAAAATCCAAACATGATTATTAATATTATTTTTAAATTATTTATCGTTTTTTAAAGAATAAATTTATCATAATTTTAAAATAATTTATAAAATGTTATAAATTATTTATAAAAATATAAACCTACTATATATTGATTGAGAAGTCACATAAGTGATTTTTTATTACGTGTCGATCATAAATGAACTCTTCAAATTGTTATAATTTGATTGGCCGATGATTTTTAATTTTATTTATTATAATTATATCTAAAAGGAAAGGATAATTCAATTACCACTTTCTAAAATAATCTACATAATTTTAGAAATAATTATTTATGGTAACTAATTGTTGAGACTATTAAAGAGTAATAATGTGATCAATTTTTTTATATATTTATAAATTACATAAAATAAGAAACAAAAATGTTTATTTGAATTGATATAATGATTTTATATTCGTATAGAAAGCCTTATATTTGTATATAAAGTATCATAATAACTATTAATGTCTAATAAATTCCATGCATGCTTTATAAATCATTTATTAAATTATAAATAAATTTATAAAATTAATTATATTGTAGACATGGATCTTTAAAATGTAATTTACATTGATGTTTTAATTAATTGTAACGTTTATAATAAATTACCTTAATTTTCTATTACTTGCGCAAGTTGCTAATATTTATTGCATTGTTTAAATGTAATTTACCTTATTGTTTTTAATAACTTACCTAAGTAACCTTAATGTTTATAATTTTTTGCCCGTTTATTTATAACTTTACCATTTTTTTAATTCCCCTATTACTTGCGCAAGTTGATAATAGTTAATGCATTCTAATTTGTTAGCTCACTTTTAATAATTTATCATTTTTGAATATGGATTACTTGCGCAAGTTGGTATTGTGTTTATTGCATTTCACCTTATGGCAATATAATTTTAATTTCTTACTTGATAAAACATTTCGAAAACGTCATTTATTATGTAAAATATCCCATAATAAATGTCTAACGTGGAAGGTAGACTATATATATAACTGAGACCCAAACGTTTAACGTC